>NW_028166503.1:0-121094 GCF_964263955.1 Coregonus lavaretus
TTGTGCTGAAGGGAGCTGTGAAATGCCATTAACTAGTCTACACTTTAGAGACCCCTACTATAGTTGTCTGGGGTTTGCTATGGCTGGCAAGGTCTCAACTCATACGTTATTAAGCACATCAAGTGATGGTGGAGGGGTTAACCTAGAAAGGTGTCTGTTTTTGCATCAGGAACATAAACACATGCAACACGTGACACCAGTGGGGAACAATAGAGACTGATATGACTGGCCTCAGATTGCGCTAGCTCAACTTCCTGGATTGAACATCTTTGATTAGAAGAGCTCTGTGTACAGTCACAATATTAAAGCAAAGAGGGAAGGGGTCTCCAGACAATAACAACTTGGCATGCATCACTCTGAAGAAGGCTAGTCTAAATACCAGGGTCTTATTCACTAGACACGAAATGGAAGCAAACAGGCCGAAACTGGAAAGCAGGCTCTCTATGTGAACTTTTTTGCTCCGGTGCGGTTAAATGAATAGGACCCTGGAGTGTTCCACAGGAACGATTGAGCCTAGCTTCCTGATGAAGACATCATAGCAGACACAGATGGTCTCCAGGTTTCATACCACTGTGTGTTGCTACGGCCAGTAGTTCCAGGAAGTTTGTTCACAGCTAATAATAGCCAGTCTGGAGCCCCCCTCCATGAAAATAGGCTTAAAACCTTTTGTAACTCTTGGGACCAACCAGAACATACACTGGAAAACTAATCTGATTGTTTGTAGAGCTAAGGACCCGCTGAGAATATGTCAGCAAGTGACACCATTTCAGGGGGTCTGTGTTTCCATGAATGACGTTTTTGGCTGAGTTTCTGCTCCTCGAACTACACAGAATGGGCCGAGTCCAGCAATCCAAATAAACCTCTCACTGTCAACGTCTCCTTCAGGGCACGTACTTCACTCAATCTCCCCATATGGACACCAAAGCCAGACCACCCGACACATGACATGGAACAAAACAATAGTAGAGATGTTGGCACAACGCTGAGGTAACGTTACTGGATGGGTCCAAATGCAGAACAGCCACCGGGGAGATCTATCTGGAGCGTGATCCAACCTATGTTGCACATGGGTACCAAAAAAACAATTTGATGACAAGGGACGACGTGAAGGAAAACCATTTAGCGTTGTTTCTGTTTTCTCCATGGGTTTTTCTGGGTATTGTGTTTATTACACGTGGCTTGGGACGCGAGGGCCGGCGCGGTTCTATTTATGGGAAAAGACCAAACTGCTTCACAGAAACTGAGTCCCAGTTCTGCTCTCACAACTTATTCAAGACAGTAACACCATTATGGTGTTTTGACACCACACTCCAAAAAGCAAGTTCTGCAGGCTCTAGTTTTGTCTAATCTTGATTATTGTCCAGTCGTGTGGTCGAGTGCTGCATGAAATACCTAGTTAAGCTGCAGCTGGCCCAAAACAGAGTGGCACGTCTTGCTCTTCATTGTAATCAGAGGGCTGATATAAATACTATGCATGCCAGTCTCTCTTGGCTAAGAGTTGAGGAGAGATTGACTGCATCACTTCTTCTTTTTATAAGAAACATTAAGTTGAAAATCCCAGATTGTTTGCATAGTCATCTTACAGACAGCTCTGACACACACACTTACCCCACCAGACATGCCACCAGGGGTCTTTTCACAGTCCCCAAATCCAGAACAAATTCAAGAAAGCGTACAGTATTATATAGAGCCATTATTGCATGGAACTCCGTTCCATCTCATATTGCTCAAATAAACAGAAAACCTGGTTTCAAAAAACAGATAAAGCAACACCTCACGGCACAACGCCTCTCCCCTATTTGACCTAGATAGTTTGTGTGTATGTATTGATATGTAGGCTACGTGTGCCTTTTTTAAAAATGTATGTAGTTCTGTCCTTGAGCTGTTCTTGTCTATTAATGTTCTGTATTAGGTCATGTTTCATGTTTTGTGTGGACCCCAGGAAGAGTAGCTGCTGCTTTTGCAACAGCTAATGGGGATCCTAATAAAATACCAATACCAAGTAAACAAATGGGACAAATTATTGTCTTGCCTCTGTCATGCCACAAAGATTAGAGCAATGACTTATGAAACTCATCGACTCTGTTCTCCCAAATACATCAGTCATCAGTAACTCTTACGAATCCCTCTCCATCACTAGAGTCTATAATTAAAGATGTACTCCAGGATCTTAAGAACAACAAATTCGTAACACATAGCATGAATTGGATTCGTAACATATCATACGAACTGTACCAAAAAAAACGTAACATATACGAAACGGATGACGTAGTACAGAATTTGTTTGTGAGCACCACTTTCAAAACTACTTGCTGAAATTATATAAAAGTTCGAGAACACATCTTTAACTCAACAACTTTTGCAAATGGGGCAGATATTCACTATGCCCAAATAGTGTTGTGGTTTAATCTCCACTCACTCTGTCACTGTTCCAACTGGCAGCCTGTGAATGAGTATTTTTTTGGCCCCCCAAGTTTTCAGAGCAAATATTTTTGTTGTTGTTGTATTTATACATATTTATTTTTATTTTTTATCTTCATTGTTTGACATAAAAGACTGTCAAAACAACAGGAAATCAGCTCCAAATGATTTTGGAAATCTGTTCCCAAGTATTCCCACGCATAATAGAGACACGTGATCATTTAAAAATGTAATCAAGGTTTGAAATTATTATGTTTTAGTCAAACATTATATCTGTTTGGGCTTCTTGCGGTCAATTTGCAGTCTACAAATTATTTTGAATTATGTTCCGGCCCCCCGACCATCCACTCAATAAAAGAAATCTGCCTGCGGCTAAATCTAGTTGATGATCCCTGTTCTAAGAGGTGAAGTAATACATGATCTACTGCTGCTCTCTCCAGTCTAACCACTGACCATCTCCCCTTGCAGTTCCTCTTCTTGGTGAGGCAGGGGGGAGCACCGAAAGAGGAAGGAGTGCAGTTTCTACTAGTACAGCTGTAGATGCTGAGATTGGGATGGATGGGACTATTTTCAGCAGGCCCTGAGCCACTTCAACTTCCTGACCCTGTTGGTTACATCTGAGGTAAAGTCGACTGGGAGACCAAAATGTCCGACGTCAATGAGATCTTTGTTCTGTGCAGAAGAGTAGAGGCCTCTGTTTGTGTATATTTATGTGTGTGCGTTGTGTGGGGAGAGAGAGAGAGCGAGAGACAAGTCAGCAATTTAATGTGTCAAGAGGGCAGCACTCTGAAATGCTTAGCGTGAAATTAGTGCAACTCTGTTAAAACCCTGGATTTCTCAGAAAGAAAACTAAAAAGGAACTTACGGGAATGATGTAGGGCCTACCCAAGATCAAAACACAACACATTTGGTTTCCCATTGAGTGGGGAAAAACATCAAAACAAGGAGAAAATCTGCTAGCCTACTTCAAACACTATAACACATAGACCTGTGTGTAGCCTATAGGCCTATACGCCTGACAGTGACACAATGCACATACGTGAACGTATATACACATGATCACTCATTGATCTGGTGTGGGGCTGAGAGAGGATAAGCTGTGGCTGTGCTGAAGTCAGCAGAATCTCCCAGAGAAGCACAGGGAGAGTAAACACAGCTGGCTGGATCAGGGGCTTTGGAGGGCGTCACGTCTGACGAGGGAGGGAGAGAGAGGGGGAACTGGCAGAAGGGACACAGAGGTAGATAGAGGGGGAAGGGGTGGCGTAAAGGAAATGGGAGTGGTATTAAGAGTTTGGGGAGAGAAGAGGCAATGGAGTTGGGGAGGGAGGTGGGAGAAGGGGGTGGGGTTTGTTGTGTTTTGGTCAGGGGAGAGGCGGGGTAAAGCCTACTAAGAGATTAAGGGGTTGAAAAGGGTGAATCATGAGAATGTATAAAGTGAGTGATTTTAAGGTTTGAGGGTGGAACGAGTGGGGTTCTAGTGAAAGAGTTTTGGTCAGGGGACATAGGCTATAGGGCAAATGGGTTAAGAGGAAGTGACTGTGGTTGAGTTTGAGACAGAGACAGGGCAAAGGGCGTAGGTCAGGGGTCAGGGTGAGACAAGTGGGCTAGAAGGGCAGGAGGCAACTGAGTTTAGAAGCAATTTAGAGGCGTGCATGTTTGTGAAAGAGTGAGATTTGTTTTGGGTAGAAAATGTCATTGAAAAGAGACACCCAATGCTTTGTGTACGACAAGAAAGTCACCCACCCACCTCTCTTGTTTCGTGAGAACATCTCTCATCCCCACGGTCCTATTGTGTTGATATGATTACGCTATGCACCGGGTGCTTCAAAGAGAAGAAGTCTTGTCTTGAAAATGCCTGCATCATGAGAGGCGCTCTATAACGTATACATTTAGTTCCTGTTTATATAATACACACCGGGAATGATCCACACTCCAACGCCACATCTCTATGCTCGGTAACGCTGGAGATCACAGCAAAGACACACACACACACGTTTATCAAGCAATGTTGGGAAATAAATTGACAACGTGATGGGACGGGTCAAGATCAGACAGGAGAATACCGCTGTGGCTTTCATTGGCTAGGAACAAGAAACCACTCTGTCGTGGTGGGGAACTGTAAAGGACATGCTACTGACAGAGGGAAATACACACTGGTGTTTATTGATAATGTTTATTTGTGTGTGTGTGTGTGTGTACGCATGTGCGAGAGAGAGGCAGAGATAGTAGACAGTGAGAGGGTTTCAAGGTAGCTAAGTACATTGCCAGTGGGAGGAGGGAGAAGTTTCCCAGTTTGCCATGCGTGCGTAGATTGTGATCCAATGCTCCTGTCACACTATTGCAGAGAACACAGATAGGCTACATACTGTACAATCACATATTCCACAATGTGCAGCACTTAGTGTTGTCATGACAGCAGTATTGTGATACTAGGAAGTAAGGAAACAAAGGAAACGAAACATGGAGCAGACTAAATGTCTTGAGGAAAACATTCCTAATGTTGGAAAAAACTGCCTTCTGTTGTGATCAGGAGTCACATTTGTTTATTTTGCAAGCTATAGCACACAATGTTTTCCGAAAGTAGGTTTTAAAGGACCATATAATTCAGTCTGCTTCCTGTTTTATTTTTTGCCAAGGAAAATCTGGTATTGTAGTATCCTGATCCTGGTATCATGCTACATGAATCCACTGCTGTTTAAGACATGCAAATGTGGTCCTCTGTACCTCAGCTGGTAGAGCACGGCGCTTGTAACGCCAAGGTAGTGGGTTCGATCCCCGGGACCACCCATACACAAAAAATGTATGCACACATGACTGTAAATCGCTTTGGATAAAAGCGTCTGCTAAATGGCATATTATTACATATCTTACAAGTTTACAATTGGCAGTGTACAACACATTGGAGGCAAATGGCATCATATACTTAAATCGGACTCACACTCAGCGGCACTCATAGGCCCAGTCATATTCACAAATAAACGTATCCCCTGCCACCATAAAGCTAGACGTGCCTACTACAACAGATGATGCCTGCTAGCAACCTCAACAGCAGAGCCTCAGGGAAAGTAGTTTATAAGAATACCATTAATAGGGCAATGGCGCCCCCTGTCTTCCAATACTGACCGAACGAGTTGTAAGGGCTGAGAGGAACGTTTTTTAAACAACTAATTGATCTACGTCGGTTCAATTATTTGAATACCATTTCGTTTTTTCCGTGAGCTCAATTCGAACATTGCACAAGAGATCAATCAGATCCAGTCTGAACTGTGCACAAGAGATAAATCAGACCCAGTCTGAACTGTGCGATGTAATAGGGAGTTGTAGTTTCCAACAGGCCAATATTCTAAATAGTTTAGCGCATAAAACGTGGTAATTAACTACAATGACGATAATCCATTGCCTGGTCTGGGTTTGTTTTATGCCTGCTACGTAAGAGTCAGAAAAATGCGCGATTGGGGATATAGAGAGCAGCTGTTGCTTCGCAAGGTCTCTCTACCTGAAAATGCATGATCTAAGTTATTGATAGTTGGTATTCAGCAGTCATAAAAGTATGCCTTACAGTTGAAGTCGGAAGTTTACATACACTTAGGTTGGAGTCATTAAAACTCGTTGTTCAACCATTCCACACATTTCTTGTTAACAAACTATAGTTTTGGCAAGTCAGTTATGACATCTACTTTGTGCATGACACAAGTAATTTTGAACGTACTTTGGTGCGAAAAGTGCAAATCAATCTCAGAACAACAGCAAAGGACCTTGTGAAGATGCTGGAGGAAACAGGTACAAACGTATCTATATTCACAGTAAAACGAGTCCTATATCAACATAACCTGAAAGGCCGCTCAGCAAGGAAGAAGCCACTGCTCCAAAACCGCCATAAAAAAGACAGACTACGGTTTGAAACTGCACATGGGGAAAAATATCATACTTTTTGGAGAAATGTCCTCTGGTCTGATGAAACAAAAATAGAACTGTTTTGCCATAATGACCATTGTTATGTTTGGAGGAAAAAGGGGGCTGCTTGCAAGCCGAAGAACACCATCCCAACCGTGAAGCACGGGGGTAGCAGCATCATGCTGTGGGGGTGCTTTGCTGAAGGAGGGACTGGTGCACTTGAAGCAACATCTCAAGACATCAGTCAGGAAGTTAAAGCTTGGTCGCAAATGGGTCTTCCAAATGGACAATGACCCCAAGCATACTTCCAAAGTTGTCAAGGTCTTGGAGTGGCCATTACAAAGCCCTGACCTCAATCCTATAGAACATTTGTAGGCAGAACTGAAAAAGTGTGTGCGAGCAAGGAGGCCTACAAACCTGACTCAGTTACACCAGCTCTGTCAGGAGGAATGGGCCAAAATTAACCCAACTTACTGTGGGAAGCTTGTGGAAGGCTACCCGAAACGATTGACCCAAGTAAAACAATTTAAAAGCAATGCTACCAAATACTAATTGAGTGTATGTAAACTTCTGACCCACTGGGAATGTGATGAAAGAAATAAAAGCTGAAATAAACCATTCTCTCTACTATTATTCTGACATTTCACATTCTTAAAATAAAGTAGTGATCCTAACTGACCTAAAACAGGGCATTTTTACTAGGATTAAATGTCAGGAATTGTGAAAAACTGAGTTTAAATGTATTTGGCTAAGGTGTGTGTAAACTTCCGACTTCAACTGTATTTTACTTTGATTAACTACAAAATAGTGATTGTCAGACAGCATATGCAGCAGCTCTATAGAGATGAGATGATTTGGAATGAAATAAGTAATCAAATAAAACAAATGTAATATACACAACTGAAAGATTTTATTAAAGTAATGTGAATAAATTATGGTTAATAATTGATAAGCAGTAATGAGCAGTCAATACTCACTACCATCATGGAACTTGTATTAATTGTTTGATTCTGTGTCACAGCATTCAACCCAAATTATCGAAAACTGTGATTTTAATAATTGAACCGAAACCGAACCGAATAAACACTAATTGCTCAGCACTAAGTGAGTCACACAAGTCCTTTACATTTCAAAATGCCGAAGAGAAGCCAAGCATTTGTTCCTTGATTTTCAAGTGAGAGCAACAAACTGGAAATATGTTGACCTTGAACAATCATAGCTTGAACATGAACATTACCTTAGTTTTGTTACACAGTGGTTGCGGTTTGATACTTGTGCGTGTAAAAATAAACATGCCTATTTGCAACAACACTTTATTATGATTGACCAGTGACAAACATCGGGAGAAAAACGTCAGACAAATATGGAGCCAGATAGCGGCCAAAAAATTGAACCTAGGTCTCGTTAGAATCGTAAGAAAATCCATACGTAAATTGTTAGGATCGTAAGAAAAGCCATGCGTGACCGTTAAATTACATCTGTAAACCCTATGTTACGACTATGAATTCTATCAATTCTTACTTTACGTCTCCCTTTACTCGGTTACAGATCTTTTATATGTGTACAAACTTTTGTCAGGAATGTGGCATCTGCAAGCGACACACAAAAATGTATGCACGCATGACTGTAAGTCGCTTTGGATAAAAGCGTCTGCTAAATGGCATATTATTATTATTATTATAGCTAGTCGAAGTTAGCTAGTCAATCAAGCAACTCTAGCCCAGATGTCATAGTTGCTTTGCAGCTTCCGGTTTCATTTCCAAAATAAAAGTCTAGAGCTTGTTGTGGAACGGCATTCCATAACAACGTTATACCAGTAGATGGCGTAGTATAGGCTTCGGCCTTCAGCAAATGACTTGTATGAGAATTATACTATAAAGACAGAAGAGCCTTGTCTAGAATAACCGCCTGAGCTGCAGAATAGAAAGTAAATATGATTTAGGCTAGGCCTATTCCAATATCTAAATATGCCATGCTGTTGTGTGTTATTTAATGGCCATTTATTGCATAATTTATTTTTATAGCCGCGTGGGGCTACTGTAGTGATCATGTAACCTAATGAATCACACTATTTCCAGTATTTGGGAGCACAGACTGTAGGCCTTATATTAGGCATTTTGACTGTTGTATTTGCGAATTCCACTCTGTATATAGGCTTGTTATAGCCATTTGCGTTGCACAACCCATCACGCAGAGGCTATATCCATATCAATAAATGAGACAAAACAAAATATTGATTAAGTCTTGGCTATAACCTGTCCTGAGCGAAATAGCCAAGGGGTCCCAAATGGTCAAGACCATCTATAACCTATTCTTATTGCCAGATCTGTTTTCCCTATCAGCCACTGCACGTGCTTCTTCAACTATTTTGTTTAAAATGTATTTAGAGGCTGTATTTAGATGCTTGTGAGCTAGGGTCTCTTTTTAAGGGGAAGCCTATAATAAAAACAGTTATAAAACACAAATATAGATTCTAAAATTATTCCGCAAGACACCAGTACCCACAATTATAGCCTAAATTGCAATGCTTACATTTGAAGGCATATTTTTTTATTTGGATAGGCCTAAATTAAACATTGAATTATTAAAGTGGTAGGCTAAAGAACTTTGGAGAATTTAGCTAATTGTGAATACACACATGGATTTCAATAAACAAATGGATAAGACTGTTCTATTCTCTTTGATTTAGTTCCTATTGCAACAAATTACAGAATGGATGACATACTGACTGAACTGAATGAAGGATGAATTAAATGTTCAAATATGTTGAAATGATGAGTTGCACGCATCATGCATGCTCTGCACTTTATTTGGCTAGTAGGCAAATAGGCCTACATTAGGGTATAATGACTCTATGGCTGCATGCCTCCAGAAGGGCATCTTCTGAGGCTGAAGGATGCTTTTCCGAAGGTGCATGGTGCTGTGGTGCTGCATGGAGATCACACACTCTTTAACTGGGCAGCATTGTCACGATGGAGGGTATAGCTTATATGGAGACTACCTAAAACCACTGCAACAGTTATTGTAAAGTGTGGGAATAAGTTTATGCCAGACTTAGTGTACGTTTAACCTCTCCCTTGTTCATTTCAAAGTCCATATGTTCATGACCCGATTCATATAAATCATGTACAATTACTTTAAATTCATATTATCCCTTCCTACAGAATATGCTTTGGCAAGATTTTGAGTGATGAAATAAATGTCAAAAAATTCAATAAAAAAATATTTTGAGTGGCAAAGACTCCAGTGGCCATACATAATTCATAGATTCACCAAACATGTTTCATTATTCCTGGTATATACTACTGGTTATGATTGTAGACAGAGCCCAGATGAGAATGGGATGGAGCAATATTGAATTAGTCATACTGAAACTTCACTGTTGTAAAGATAATACAACTAGTGCTATCTAGACTTGCGCTGGCAAAGAAATCCACTACATTAGCTACCTAAATGTGAAGTAAACTCAACTGAGGAGTAATAGAGAATGGAGACTTAACTTGAAAACGTGCAGGATCTCGTTCCATTTTCCGACGTAAAAAAAAAAACTGTATTATGCTTGTTTGCGTAGCACTCCTCACAGGCTGTTTGGTGTACGTTTTTTTTGTTGGTGAGATGAAACTGCCAAAACTCTAAAAGGTATTATTGTACGTCACAATTGCAACACAAGATTTGTTCAAGCCTAAAATGTTAGCCCGTAATCGTAACATGTTTGTATGTTCACAGATGAGATTTAACGTTTATGTTTCATGCATGGCTTACGATCCTAACGATACGTACGTTCAACCTTTTGGCAGCTATCTGGCTCCATAGACAAAGCACTTGCCAAAACTTATTTTGCATCTTACCAGTGATTCGTCTGCTTTGTACATTGTTTTAATTATTTACTAGTTACAATGAAAACACCACAAACAAACTTTTTTCCGGTGTTTGGCGCAAGGTCAGTAACACATGTGCATGACCTGCAAGTGATCTGATTGGAGCATTATGTACATGTATGCATTCAAAATACATGTGCCAACAATAGCTACAGTCAGTCATATACTTAAGCAATAAGGCCCGAGAGGGTTTGGTATATGGCCAGTATACCACAGCTAAGGGCTGTTCTTACGCACAAGGAAATGTGGAGTGCCTGGATACAGCCCTTAGCCGTGGTATATTGGCCATATACCACAAACCCCCGAGGTGCCTTATTGCTATTATAAACTGGTTACCAAAGTACTTAGAGCAGTACAAATAAATTGTGTCATACCTGTGGTATACACTGTATACTATACAGTCTGATATACCACGGCTGTCAGCCAATCAGCATTCAGGGCTCAAACCACCCAGTTTATAATTCTTATTATAAACCGGGTGGTAAAGTATTGCTGACCTTTTTCAAAGAGAATAAGGTATTTGGTTATTATATAATAGAATCGTGGCACAACCTTGTGGAATTTTCTTAGTTTAGAAACATTTGGCTATGTAAAACATACTAAATTATGCCATTTTATGCCATTTCCATCTGCATAATTTAGTATGTTGCAACCTCCTGAAAACAACCCAGATTGATGCCTATGACTATACTGAACAAAAATATAAAGCTCAACAATGTCAAAGATTTTACTAAATTAAGGTTCATATAAGGAAATCAGTCAATTTAAATAAATGCATTAGGCCCTAATCTATGGATTTCACATAACTGGGCAAGGGTGCAGCCATGGGTGGGCCTGGGAGGGCATAGGCCCACCCACTGGGGAGCCCAGCCAATCAGAATTAGGTTTTCCTCACAAAAGGGCTTTAATACAGACAGAAATACGCCTCAGCTGACCCCACAGGCGAAGAAGCCAGATGTACTCTTTCTTTCCTCCCTTAAATCAAGTCAACTTCATCTGCCAACATATTAGATGATGTAAGATGTTAAAGGCATTGTGGGAAATACTTTCAAATCCAGGACTTGTGTCTAAATAAATGGCACATGTCCAATGAAGACAGGATGAGCTTTATTAATCAGTCCAATGAAGACAGGATGAGCTTTATTAATCAATCACTCTCATGAATGGTAAGTTGTTTAAAATGTTTCACATGACACAGATGTAGGACATCCCTTGCAACAACAATATGATGTAGGACATCCCTTGCATGACACAGATGTAGGACATCCCTTGCAACAACAATATGATGGGTATGATTAACAAATCAGTAGTTTAGTGGAGGTGCAGAAATAGGAAATAGTACAGACTGTCTATGGATTTGTAAATCAGACAAGGCACAGTGTGGGCTGAAATCCATTAAGAGCAGACCTTTTTTTTTGGAATGGCATCGATGGAGTTTCCATTTGGCCTTTTCACTTCACGTCTTCAAATGAAACCAAAGAACACAACAATAAATATCTTTTTTTTTTAAATGCAATGTGTAGGATGCAATTCATTGTGTAAAAATATCCTGCCAATGTCAAGGCTAAAGGGCAAACCCTTCATTACAATGACTCCACAGAAAAGTGGCTGGGGGAACAGGTTTCAGAATCACCTGCACAATCACATTGTGTTAGGTTACATGTACTGCGCTAAACGCAAACAAAACTGGAACCAGGATTGTTTATCTGCCATTTGACCAAAACAGACAGTGTTGTGCTTTGAACCAACTAGGGGACAGAGGTGAGATGTTTTGGGCAACAAGAGAGTTCAACATTACACTCCTAAACGTTTGCTATTTTTAGCACCGGGTGTTACCATGCTTACAAAGTGTATGAGAGGACATAATTGCATATGCAATAATCTCCCAACGGATTCAACTTCACACACAGAACATTAAATCAATCCATTGAATAATCCAACTGACTATTGCACGTGAGTGTGTAGTTTACTCCATTTCAAGTGTGACAAAATGACAGCTGGGTTGAATTGGAGCTAATATGACCAAGGCTAATGTACAGTGGTAGTGTACCGAGACAGCTCATTGAAGAAGATCCAGTGGGGATATGATGCAATGTTACAAAAGCAAGCAGTAACACAGCTAAAAAAGGTAAGAGCGTCAGCCTAGGCAGTTTTTGTATCATATAAAAAAATAATCAGTCGCAATGACGTAATCAACCCTTTAGGAGAGTCAAGTGGAAGAGCTATGAGATGCAGAGAGTTAGTAGTCTTTAAAGTAAACCAGAGATACTGGATACTTATTCAAGTAAGATCTAGCCGCAAAATCAAAACCTAGTCATCTTTGTAATGTACCTATTTCTTGAATGGTTTTTCCAAGGCTGATAGATAAACAAATCAATTGTTTAACAATCAGCTAAATATTTCCCTCAAAAATATCTATAGATTTTTACTGAAACACTTACGTACATGACCCCCATCCAAAACCAACGATTCCCATTCTATCCAAGGAAGATGCACACAAAATACAAACTCTCCACTCGCACGCTTTAGCTACACGCTTCTCATTCATTCCACTCCCAACCCACACAAAAATTAATGATTTAAAAAAGACCAATCACTAAAGATAAAAAAGCTATAATATAAATTCACTCTTCAGTAACAAGGATCTTAACAAGCCATATAGCTTTCCAATATTTTATATTATTACAATATGGATGTTCAAAAGTTTGTTAATTTTTTTGTAGTTCTATTTACAAATATCACAGTGACCTTGGTACATTCTGCTGAATAACCAATAACAGGAGTTTCTGCCAAACCAGCTACCCTTCCATTCCTCTTTCCATAAATAGACAATACCTTGACACAAACAAACACAGGAAGATACAAGGACGCTCCCTGATGTCAAACACCGATTGCTGCGAACATTGACAGCTGCAACGCAGAGGGACAGTCTCTAAAATGCAAAGGCTGTGTTGGTGTTAACATTGGGTGGAGGGAGGTTCCACCATTGTTAGAGCCATCATAGGAAAGGTGCAAGTACACTATTTTAAGAGAAGAATGAGAGACACAGCCAAAGGCATGAAGGGGTCGAATATGAAGGGAACGGGAGTTGGCCGATTGAGGGTTAAAGTTCAAAGATCACTCCTGTCTTTGGGGTATGCAGCCTTCCATCTCCAGCACCTCGGGCCAGCCCTCGTATTTGTTGGTGCCGGCGTTGTTCTTTATGTGCTGTAGAGGCAGAAAGAGAGAGGTTTTGGATTAGACCCCATGCCTGCATCTCAAATGGCACCCTATTCCCGATATAGTGGAAGTGTTTAATGCACTATAAAGGGATAAGGGTGCCATTTGGGAAGCACAATGCCTGGCCCCTCGTCTGATAAGGCTGTGTGTGTACCGCCACAGCTATCACAAACAGTGTCACAAGAACACATAAGGGAGAATGGAAAGTCAATATTGAAGGAGTGCCTATACACTCAGGGGCAACATGTTCAAGGGTCAGGTGTCAATGTAAAGGACAATGTGTTCTAAAATCGCCTTCTCTGGTGAAACTAAGGTAATGAAATCAATAGTTCAGAACTATAAAGAACGAAAACAAAATCATGGAGTGGCTGTGTTTTACATATCTTACAAATGTTCTCTTTACAAACGTCACGTTCCAGTGATGCACACGAGCATTCTTGCGTCAAATAGCCCTGTAGCAGGTTAGTTATATGCTGATGTTGGGACCTTGACAAACTGAACAGTGAGTGATGACCATGAACACCAGACTGATGGCTATAGCTATGCTCAACAAGTAGACTATTCGGGATATTTTACCTTGCCTCGCTAGGTAATCAATCCTTTGATGACATTGGTCCTCTGTACCTCAGCTGGTAGAGCACGGCGCTTGTAACGCCAAGGTAGTGGGTTCGATCCCCGGGACCACCCATACACAAAATGTATGCACGCATGACTGTAAGTCGCTTTGGATAAAAGCGTCTGCTAAATGGCATATTATTATTATTATTATTGGCAACGTTGTAGACCAGAGGTGCTCAACTCTTACCCTTCGAGGTCCGGAGCCTGCTGGTTCTCTGTTCTACCTGATAATTAATTGCACATACCTGGTGTTGAGTCTAAATCAGTCCCTGATTAGAGGGGAACAATGAAAAAATGCAGTGGAACCAGAGTTGAGTTTGAGGGTTGTAGACGATAACTTGTATGATCTGCATCCGAAGTTGGATGTTGTGGTATTGACTCCAAAACAGTGGGGGGAAAAAAGTATTTAGTCAGCCACCAATTGTGCAAGTTCTCCCACTTAAAATGATGAGGCCTGTAATTTTCATAGGTACACGTCAACTATGACAGACAAATTGAGAAAAAAAATCCTCCAGAGAATCACATTGTAGGATTTTTAATGAATTTATTTGCAAATTATGGTGGAAAATAAGTATTTGGTCACCTACAAACAAGCAAGATTTCTGGCTCTCACAGACCTGTAACTTCTTTAAGAGGCTCCTCTGTCCTCCACTCGTTACCTGTATTAATGGCACCTGTTTGAACTTGTTATCAGTATAAAAGACACCTGTCCACAACCTCAAACAGTCACACTCCAAACTCCACTATGGCCAAGACTAAAGAGCTGTCAAAGGACACCAGAAACAAAATTGTAGACCTGCACCAGGCTGGGAAGACTGAATCTGCAATAGGTAAGCAGCTTGGTTTGAAGAAATCAACTGTGGGAGCAATTATTAGGAAATGGAAGACATACAAGTCCACTGATAATCTCCCTCGATCTGGGGCTCCACGCAAGATCTCACCCCGTGGGGTCAAAATGATCACAAGAACGGTGAGCAAAAATCCCAGAACCACACAGGGGGACCTAGTGAATGACCTGCAGAGAGCTGGGACCAAAGTAACAAAGCCTACCATCAGTAACACACTACGCCGCCAGGGACTCAAATCCTGCAGTGCCAGACGTGTCCCCCTGCTTAAGCCAGTACATGTCCAGGCCCGTCTGAAGTTTGCTAGAGTGCATTTGGATGATCCAGAAGAGGATTGGGAGAATGTCATATGGTCAGATGAAACCAAAATATAACTTTTTGGTAGAAACTCAACTCGTCGTGTTTGGAGGACAAAGAATGCTGAGTTGCATCCAAAGAACACCATACCTACTGTGAAGCATGGGGGTGGAAACATCATGCTTTGGGGCTGTTTTTCTGCAAAGGGACCAGGACGACTGATCCGTGTAAAGGAAAGAATGAATGGGGCCATGTATCGTGAGATTTTGAGTGAAGACCTCCTTCCATCAGCAAGGGCATTGAAGATGAAACGTGGCTGGATCTTTCAGCATGACAATGATCCCAAACACACCGCCCGGGCAACGAAGGAGTGGCTTCATAAGAAGCATTTCAAGGTCCTGGAGTGGCGTAGCCAGTCTCCAGATCTCAACCCCATAGAAAATCTTTGGAGGGAGTTGAAAGTCTGTTGCCCAGCGACAGCCCCAAAACATCACTGCTCTAGAGGAATGGGCCAAAATACCAGCAACAGTGTGTGAAAACCTTGTGAAGACTTACAGAAAACGTTTGACCTGTGTCATTGCCAACAAAGGGTATATAACAAAGTATTGAGAAACTTTTGTTATTGACCAAATACTTATTTTCCACTATAATTTGCAAATAAATTCATTAAAAATCCTACAATGTGATTTTCTGGAAGAAATCTCAGTCATAGTTGACGTGTACCTATGATGAAAATTACAGGCCTCATCTTTTTAAGTGGGAGAACTTGCACAATTGGTGGCTGACTAACTCATGATAAATTGTGTGTTCTAGGTACTATATTCTGTCGGTTGTGCTCCACTGAAGCCGTGATATTTTAACAGGGAGAGGTGAATTAGTTCCATGTGAACAAAACAGATAGAAAAATGTGAACAAACCAGATTGAGGATACAGATTTAAGGAGGGGGGGGGGTTGAAGTTACCTGCTCAAAGGGACTCTTGGTCTTAATCCCTTTGCCCCCCACAAAGATCCAGTTGTCCCTGAAGCCCAATGTGCTGATGCTGGAACTGCCCAGTTCACCAATCATCGTCATGGACTCGTCGTTCAGCCTGAGGACCACAAAGCAGGGTCGTATTCATTTGTGCACACCGTAGTGAAACATTATGCAACAGAAAAATAATGTTTCTTATTGGACAAGTTCAGGTAGTCCCTCCCCGTTTGCTATTGAATACACAGCAAGAATGTCATTGAGAGTCTGTAAACTAGACACTTAAATGTCTCCACCCTTTCCTTTGCGTGAACCTTTTATCTTAGTCACTAATGTTATACATCAACAGTCATTGGTGTAACTACTCCTTTAATATCAGCAGTTAGGGTGAAATTCATTTAGCCTTCACTGCAGTCAGTTAAGGGGTGTATTCAAGTGACAGTCATTCGTCAATTCTAGAAGGGTTAAATTCAGTCCCTGGAGGACTGAAACAGATTGATCCAGACACTTAACTGAAGTATTTGCCAAATCTTAAAATGATCATCTAAGAGTTAATGGAGAAGTTAAATGCTGCATTTTTATTTTTTATTCCAGTTCCGAACACCTACTTTGTGGACGAATCGTCAAATGTGGCCATCATCACTACGGTTCCTTCCTCGATAGTCTTCAGGAATGTGATGAGCGTTTTGACATCTGCAAAAGGTCACACACAAATCACAGGAACACTGGTTTGACTAGTCCACCTGCCTAGTCCAGAGACACACCATGAAACGAACACGACACAGGAAATCTGACTGAAACAAAGGCCTCACCTCCCGCCCACATGTCAAAGGAGTCGGTCTTGATGAGGTCCCCTGTCTTTCCTGTGGAGAACAAACAACTTTTGTTCATGACAAGCTAATGTATGCTCACAAGCTAACTCCTATCATGAATACTAGTACATTCAACGACAATGGAAAGTACTGTATACATTGAGTGTACAAAACATTAAGAACACCTGCTCTTTCAATGACAGACTATCCAGGTGAACGCTATGATCCCTTATTGGTGTCACTTGTTAACTCCACTTCAAATCAGTGTAGATGAATGGGAGGAGACAGGTTAAAGATGGATTTTTAAGCATTGAGACATGGATTGTGTATGTGTGCCATTCAGGGGATGAATCGGCAAGAGAAAATAGTGCCTTTAATTGGGGTATGGTAGTACCCTGCTGGGTTTTTCATTCTCAACAGTTTCCTGTGTGTATCAAGAATGGTCCTCCACCCAAAGGACATCCAGCCAACTTGACAACTGTAGGACACATTGGAGTCAACATGGGCCAGCATCCCCTGCGGAACGCTTTCGACACTGTAGAGTCCATGTCCCAACAAATTGAGGCTGTTCTGAGGGCAAAAGAGGGTGCAACTCAATATTAGGAAGGTGTTCTTCATGTTTTGTACACTCACTGTATATGAACAGTGGTATGGACCGGTTAGCATTGCAGTAGTTAACCAAGGCAGGGATGGGCAACTACACTCCTGGAGCGCCATGTTGTATGCAGGCTTTTGTTCCAGCCCAGCACTAACAGCTATCTACGCATTCTACACACCCTCAAAAGGACTCGAGCTGCCAACCCCTGAACAAAGTAAATGTTCCACATACCAGATGTCATTTTCAATTGTCATATTTCTCACAAATGTAAACATGCAAAACAACCGATTTGAATACAAGGAGAAGTACTGTTTGTCTATGGTATGTAGTAGTGACAAGGCTGGTTTACCGTTAACCAGAGCGATGTTAATTCCTCTGCCCACGTTGTTCTTGACGCCGCTCATCAATCTGAAAGGACAAATGGAGCATCATTTGATTGTGAACCTTGTGGTTAGGTTAGTCCCATCCTTGTCATCTTTCTTCACCACTATACTGAGACTTGTCACACCCTGGTCGTATAGCAGACACATTGTCAACATATTGGGAAAGATACAAAATAAAATAGACTTGAGGAAATGTATTTTGATAACACGGATGCAAGACACCACAAGAGTCAACAGTTAATTGAACAGAGGGTTAACAGTTGAATCGAAATTGATAAGTATTTTCAACAGGTTGCTTGTTTGAATTCATCCCCACCTCAGCTACAAGATAGACAGACTAGCGTAGACAGGTATGAACTAGGAATCTATAAAATAAGACCAGAAATGTATCCTGTAGAACAGACATGGATAATGGTGTTGTAGAATAGCCTAGTGTGTCAGCTCTACACTCTAGATTTCTACCTGGCAATAGATGTTTACATTTTAGTCATTTAACAGACGCTCTTATCCACAGCGACTTACAGTTAGTTAGCTATCTTAAGATAGCTAGGTGTGACAACCACATAAGTCGTAGTATTTTTCTAAATAAAATAAGTTATCAGCAAAGTCAATGCTAGTAGGAAAAGTCAAGTGCAAAGTTCCTTTTGGGGGGGGGGGGGGGGGAATAACATCTTATTTAAGACACTGGTTTCTAAACTGGCCCCTGCATATAGGTTGAGAGGTGTTGACTCTTTGGTTGTATTGTAAATATAGGTTGAGAGGGGGTGGGTCTTTGGTTGTACTGTTAATATAGGCGTATGTCTCTTACATGTTGTCCTCCAGGCAGATTTTGGGACCCACAACCCTGGCTGCTCCGCTGGCCATCTTAAAGGAGAAGTGTCCCTCGGGACATGGCTTGGAGAGGCCACACTTGTAGCGGGCCAATCTGGTAGCTGTGAATGGAATTTCAAAAGCAGAGTTTACAATCCCAATACACACTTTCGCATTCCCTCCCCCATCAAACACACACCAAATATCAGCGAACACGTACATATCTAGACCCTGCAAACACAGACTACTATTACACACACACACACACACACACAGCTTGAAATCACTCTCACAATATAACTCACACACCTACAGTACAAACCAGACTATTTACATATGACTCAACAGCTAAAGAACCAACACACTCACAAAAGGCCAGGTGGTAACTATACAATACATACAGATTAACTACTTAGCTCCAAACACTTAAGCATACATGGTAAGGCGTTTCCATGGTTTGTTAAGAGAGCATCCCTGATTTTCAAATACCATTGGGAGGAAAAAAATAAAGAAGAAATGTAACTTGATTGATGGAATCAAAACGTAGGCTAAAGAGATGTGGTGATAGGAGACGTTGTTGAAGTATACTTACAGCCTTCCTCTACAGGCATAGACCCTGTTGGAGGGAAAGAAACCGACAAGTTGGACTCGAGTTTCTCAGACGTCTTTATGACATTAGTTCCTTATTTAAGTTAAAACATTGAGCTTTGCACAAAACCACAAGTTCTCAGTCTACAGACAACTCAAACCTCACTCCCAATGAGTTGAAACTGAATATGTTATACAATTTCAAAGTTAACCTTTGTGGGTAGCACAACAATAGCCTTTGTCTAAAGGTTACTACAAGCTTCACTCTGTTGATTTACGTGCATGCGCGCGGTTGGAGTGGGATTATTGGAGCAGCAGACACCTTTTGGTAACATGATATCCTCACCAGTCCCACTCACAAGGGGGCGATGGCAAAGTTTTTTATTTTTGTAATTTAATTTTGTGAAAGCAAGGAAGAGTCTGCTTCCCTTGCTAGTAGTAGCTAGCTGGCAGCCTGACTATCTGGCTTTAGCCTGGCTAAAAACATAGCAAGCTAGCTAGCCCTTTTAGCGACCCACATCTCCATGTGAAATAATCAGATTTATAATTTATTTTTTTAAATACGCCCTAGCAAATATTTTTCTACTTGCCGGTGCAACCTAAAACATTATCCCAGTTTGATATGCTGCTTGTGTATTCATTCCGATATCAGCTAAAAATAGAACGTCATGTTTTGGTCAGAGGGGCGAAAAAGCACATGGCTAGCTAGAAAGCTACAGCAGGTTCTACCATTTCACGATAGCCTGGAATCACTAGTTATTACCTAAACAAAATAATGTTTTTTTTGGGGGGGTGGTTGATTCTTGTTGTTTGGTTTACTATTTGAACAGTCGCTGAGATTATATTTGGTTACAAATACAAAATAGGCTACTTTGATGAATAGCCTATAGATCAGATCAAGGAACCAAGCGACAACACTGCCCCCACGGCTGCGGAAGGAATGATATGGCGCGTCTCAACTTTCAGGTAGTACAAAAGTACGCCCGAATGCCGGAACGTATTACAAGGAGCCACCCCTTTTATGACGAAAAACGACATTGCGCTACACTTCGTAGCTTCCGTCTTCGTAGTGTATGAATTTAGCCAGAGACTGAGGGGTGTCTTATGCAGACAATATGTTTTTTTCTGAAGGAGGCCTAAATTTAGAATCCCCTGTGAAGATTATTAATCCTATTCATTGAGTGATGCATTTAAAACAATTGATTGATATGCACAATTACAACACTGGAAAACATCTGTAACCAAACTCACTCCCCAAATTGAAGTCCATATTAATTTCCAGCAGCTGGAAGGCAAGGAAAACTGCCAGGAAAAAGACCGAAACCAATGTAGCAAACTTTAAGATGCCTGAAAGAAATGAGAGAGATCAATAGACAAACACAGCGAGAGAAAGGAGAGAGAAAATGTAACACTGTGTGTGTGATGTTAGATAAGGTCTATGATGTATTTTCTTGGTGACCTGAACATTTACTGGTTATCATCTAGTTATCCTCAGATGAGGAAGTTTCTTACTGTGACTAATGCCTGTAATATGCCCCAGGTTGTCACACAACCAATTAGAGTGCATACCAATAGTGTTGGATCTGTGACATCCAGTTGTATTGATCATATCTTCACCAATGCTGCAGAGCTTTGCTCCAAAGCAATATATGTTCCCATTGGCTGTAGTGACCATAACATTGTGGCAATAACAAGGAAAGCCAAAAGTACCAAAGGCAGGGCCTAAAGTTATTTATAAGAAATCATACAAAATGTTCTAAGGACAATTATGTTTGTCTGATGTGTATAAGGAGGAGAATCCAGATGTAGCACAAGCATGCACCTGTTAAGAAACTAACTGTTAGAGCCCCTGGATAGACAATTCATTAAAATGTTATGGTTCAAAGAGGTGGAAAACAAGTCCAGCTGATTGGTTGACACTGTCAACTGAGAAATCTGGTGACAATTTTACACTCAAAAAATAAGACATATTACTAAAACAAGATAAATCACATTTAAAAAAACTATGGGAAAATACTTTGGATCACCTTAAGTGATATTATGGACAGAAAACCCAATTAAATCTCCATCGTTCATTGAAGTTGATGGGCCATTTATAACACCT
The DNA here is from genome assembly GCF_964263955.1 of Coregonus lavaretus. Classification (NCBI taxonomy): domain Eukaryota; kingdom Metazoa; phylum Chordata; class Actinopteri; order Salmoniformes; family Salmonidae; genus Coregonus; species Coregonus lavaretus. The sequence continues at coordinate 21,436 of NW_028166503.1, forward strand.
TTTGATATAGCCAATCATTTCAATGGCTATTTCATCGGTCAAGCGGACACATATTGAACCATCATATGTGTATTGAAGATCTAATAAATGAAAGAAGGATTGCCGGTTTGAATTTAGTCAAATGTGTGGAAAAACAGTTACCATCCATCAATGATAAGCCACCAGGTATAGACAACCTAGATGGGAAACTACTGAGAATGGTAGCAGACTGTATTACCACCCCAATTTGCCATGTTTTTAACCAAAGCCTAAAGGAGTGTCCACAGGTGTTGAAGGAAGCTAAAGTAATTCCACGACCTAAAAATAGTAAAGCACCCTTTGCTGGCTCTAACGGCCTCCCAATCAGTTTGCTGCCTGTTCTTAGTAAACTGATGGAGAGAATTGTTTTTGAACAAATGCAATGCTATTTTTTAAATAACAAGTTAACCACTGACTTTCAGTAGGGAAGGGCACTCAACTTGTACTGCACTGACTCATGACTGGCTAAAATAAATGGATAATAAGATGATAGTTGGAGCTGTATTGTTATGTTTCAGTGCAGCCTTTGATGGTACTGATCATCATTTGTTATTGAAAAAAACGAACTTAGTATGGCTTTACATCACCTGCCATCACATGGTTGGAGAGTTACTTATCCAATAGAACCCAGAGAGTGTTCTTCAATGGAAGCTACTCTAACATCAGATATGTAAAGTGCGGTATCCCTCGGGGCAGTTTCCTTGGGCCGTCACTCTTTATTTTTACAAATGATTTGCCACTTGTCTTACAGGAAGCTAGAATGACTATGTATGCTGATGATTTCACACTGTACACATCAGCACCTACAGCCAGTGAGCTCACAGACTCTTAGCAAGGAGTTACAGTCAGTGTCAGAATATGAAATTAACAATAATCTGGTCTTAAATACATCTAAAACTGAAAGCCTTGTATTTGGTTCAAAGCATTCTCTTAGACCTAAACCTCAACTGGAGTTGTGCATAAAGGGTGTGAACATTTGTGGCGAAATCCTGCACAGCCTTCACCGTACGCTGCTACTTTAAGAGCGCAGCAGCGAGAAAATAAAAGTTGCTCTTCCGGCTCTGTGTGGGGGCTCTCGGTTGGCGCGGCAGTTTTGACAGCGTGTTCAACTCTTTGCAGAAGTCATGTTTATTTTCAGTGTGCTTAGTTTGTAAAACATGTTGAAGTCGATCGCCGGTGTTAACGCTCTAGGTCGTATCTGGAATCTTTAGGGCCCACTCCTGTCATTGATCGTTATGGATTAGTAGCAACAGTGTTGCTAAGCTTTGACAAACAAACCAACAGGTGTATCAGACGGACAGACAGTGCAACTGCAAGCCTGAAGTCAACAGCTAAGACCCCCCCCCCCCCTCTCATTTTCCCTCTATCGCTCCAGTGCTTTTCACTGCAGCAGACTTTCTTTTCCCCCCACTGCGCTCCCTTTGATTTTCCGTGTCGCTGGACTATTATGGCCCTGACGGATTTCTTAGGGTTGACATTTTAGTTAAAAGGAGGGTGCGTGAGGAGTTTATTGTTTAAACTGTATTGATATTATGTGGGACTATTGACATTTGGCCAATACGATTTTTGGACATTTGAATGCCTTTGTTTTGTCTATGAACACACCCCCATTCATACCCCGCCCCTCACTCCTCCACTGGGACGTAATACAGAATATTGCAAATTCTCCAAGATTGATGACTGGGTTCTTTCTTAATTGTTTCTAAGAAGTGGCCTTTAAATTGCTCTGCCATTATTCTTGTATGAGGTATTATTGGTTGGGTTCCCCCTGTGCTGTAACGTATGGATCTTCTCCTTTCTGTCCACTGGCTATCTGGCCAACAGGCTACAGTCCAGTAGTGCTACTCTATCTATCCTACTATTTTCCTTTGGGCAGGGTTAATACCTGCCTGGCGCCCCAACAAACATCTTTATCTTTACCCCTCTAACAATACCGCTACACATTGAACAAGTCGAAGAAGCTGAACTCCTAGGAGTAACATTGGATGGTCAGTTATCATGGTCAAATCATTTACAAAGTTGTTGTGAAGATGGGGAGCGGTACAGTATGCATGTTGTGGTATGGTCTGCGTTTTTGACACAAAGATCAACTGTACTAGGCTTTGATCTTGTCCCATCTTGATTGCTGCACCTGACCATATTACCAGACAGTCAAGAAAGACCTAGCAAAGCTGCAGCTGGCTCAAAACAAAGCAGCACGCCTTGCCCTTAACTGCACACACAGAACTAACAACAACATGGATGATACTCTTATTTCTATATTAAATGTAATATCTTATGTTGTTCTTGTCTATTACCATTCTGTACTTTGTCATTATTTGTACATTTTATGTGGACCCCAGGAAGAGCAGCTGCTGCATGTGCAGTAGCTAATGGGGATCCTAATACACTAAACAAGTAGGCATAGCTATGTTACAATGCAATTAAGAATATGGTTTGTTGACAGAATAGCCAAGATAAACAATTGTTTACCAAATTGACCAAAGTACATGTGAGATATAAGTTGTGCGGATTGTTGTCAGAAATACAGGTAGCTACTATAACAAAACCTACCTCCAACTCTCATCATGTTGGTACCAAGAATCTGCAGTCAGTGCAACACAATGTATGCCCCTGTTGAAAGACAAAGCAACATGTCAATATTCTCCAGTGTGGAGAGACATACAGAGGGAGTGACAGTGGTTCAACAGTAATGTTGCCATCCCAATTTGACTAGCTAGTTAACTTTGGCAGGTTGGTTGGTTATGATCATTTCACACTACTACTTGGCCTTTAAAATTGTTTTTATTAAATCAAATGTTTTTTGGTGTTGAAAATAGTAATGTTAAAATATATCATTAAAAATGTAGTAACGACAATGTATTTTAAATTTCACGCAATGTAACAATATTGATATGAGTGGGAAGAAAGCGTGCTTGTGCATAAATCAGCACACCAACGACAGCATTAACAATAAGAAGGCCTAATAAAATAAAGACGGCACTTCTAAAAGCCTATATCTCACCATAGCCTGCTGAATTTGCAAGATAACTTTTCTTTCATTTTGAAATCAGCACAAATGAAAATGTGGCACTGTGAAGCTAAGCTAAGGCTCCTGAGACTGAACACCTCCCTCTGCAACTGGATCCTGGACTTCCAGACAGGCCGCCCCCCCAGGTGGTGAGGGTAGGCAACAACACATCCGCCACGCTGACCCTCAACACGGGGCCCGTGATTAGTCCCCTCTTTTACTCCCTGTTCAACCACGACTGCGTTGGCGTGCACGACTCCAGCGCCATCATTAAGTTTGCTGATGACAACGGTGGTAGGCCTGATCACCCACGACGATGACACAACATGTAGGGAGGTCAGAGACCAGGCAGTGTGGTTGCCAGGACAACAAGCTCTCCCTCAATGTCAGCAAGACAAAGAAGCTGATCATGGACTACAGGAAACGGAGGGCTGAGCACGTCACCATTCACATCGACGGGGATGTAGTGGAGCGGGTCGAGAGCTTCAAGATCCTGTGTGTCCACATCACTAAGGATCTATCATGGTCCACACCAACACAGTCGTGAAGAGGACACAAGGGCACAACGCCTCTTCCCCCTCAGGAGGTGGAAAAGATTTGGCATAGGCCCTTAGATCCTCAAAAAGTTATACAGCTGCACCATTGAGAGGATCTTGACTGGCTGCATCACCGCTTGGTATGACAACTGCTTGGCATCGGACCACAAGGCGCTACATAGGGTAGTGCATACGGCCCAGTACATCACTGGGGCTGAGCTCCCTGCCATCCAGGACCTTTATACCAGGCGGTGTCAGAGGAAGGCCCTAAACATTTTCAAAGACTCCAGCCACCCAAGTCATAGACTGTTCGCTCTGCTACCGCACGGCAAGCGGTACCGATGCACCAAGTCTAGAACCAACAGGACCCTGAACAGTTTCTACCCCAAGCCATAAGACAGCTAAATAGTTAACCAAATAGCTACCTGGACAATCTGCATTTACCCTTTTTGCATTAACTGACTCATCACATACGCTGCTGCGATTGTTTATTATCTATCCTGCTGCCTAGTCACTTTATTCCTAGTTATATGTACATATGTACCTCGTACCCCTGCACATCCACTCAGTACTGGTACCCTGTGTATAGAGCAAAGTTATCATTACGCACTGCGTGTTTATTATTACTTTTCGATTTTCTTTCTCTCTGCATTGTTGGGAAGGTCCCGTAACAAAGCATTTCACTGGTAGTCTCTCAGGGCACATGTGTCAAACTCATTCCATTAACGTCACTAACTAGTAAAGAACTCCCCTCACCTGGTTGCCTAGGCCTTAATTGAAAGGAAAAACCAAAACCCCGCAGACACTAGGCCCTCCTTGGAATAAGGTTGACTACCCTGTCTCAGGGCAGCTGAATGAAAACGTCCTCATTTGTACAATTAGTTAGCCAGCAGATCCGACCCGATTGCTCACAGCTGTACTAGGGTTGGACTGGAGCCGGCGCGAGTTATGGCTCAGAAAACGTACATCAATGCAGGGATGATAAATGCCTTGTACTCCAAATTGCCCCAGCTGTTACACCAATAAGATTGAATGACTGCTATTTTTTCCTCATGCTAGCTAACAGGATAGAAGCCACAGCAGCCATTTTGGAACAATTCGGATTGAAGTTGCTAGTTACGTTTTCCAAGCCATATCTCACGCTGGCTCCACTGTCTTAATCTACACAGGTAGTTATATATTGCAGCTTTAATCTACATAGGAAGCCTGTCCGACCCTGGTGCAGCGTTAAACATGCGGGTCAGATCTGTTGGCTACACAATTAGTTATGTGTTAGTGCTTGGCTATCATTTCTAGCGAGCTAGTTATCTAACTGTGCAAGATAGACAGATCAATTTTTCCCAATAAATTATCGTCCCAAAATAAGTCACGTTAACCTATGGTTACATTTAGCCATAACTAGCTAGTTACATCGATTCACAATTTAGTTCGCTTACGTTAACATTAGCTAGCTAACCCTAGTCAAAATAGTTAGATAAACCTGACTGCCCCGGCAGAAAGTCGATTTCATTGACATGAGCTAAAACAACAGCTAACGTTAGCTAGATAGCTGGCAACTTTACCTGAGAAACGCCACGGTTACAAACCTTGCATATACTATGACAGCCTCCTCTTCACTGTTTCAGAAAAAGCTCTTCTTCTTCTGTGGGTTTTATGGCGGACTACAACCCCAAAAGGTGTATTTCCGCCACCAACTGGACGGGTTGAAACCAAAACAAGGTAAAAAATAAAATCCATATTTAAAACTTAATCCACCCAAATAAAAATAGTACATTGACAAAACAAAACTCCCACTTCTTCCTTCTTTAAATTCTCCATATCTCCCTTCTCAGGAACTTGGACCTGCGAGGGTGGTACGGCTTGTGACAATATTCCATGTAAGTTAACTCCTTCACCGAGAAATCTTTCAGCCCTAGGAACCGCTCCGCAGCATTCACAATGATTTATATATTCCTGGACCTTCTCCCCACCTAGGCAGTGCCATTAATTACCATAGCTATAAAGGCCACACAGTCCACCTTCTTAAGCTTTAAAATGTCAGGATCCTGCTGGTGAAAGGCAACCCCTGCAGCCTGCAGTGAAGGCCTATCCACCACCATGGACTCTTCAGGTGCACCATTCCATCCCTCAACCCTTTTAACAGCTGCTGCATATGAAATGCTCTGGACAGCCCTGACTTTGGCCACCTCATTCTCTTTCACCCTTGTGGGGCATTCGAAATATGTGGCTTCATGGTTCCCACCACAATTGCAACATGTCACATTTTCATCACTTTTATAACACATGATATGATCTTTTCCACAACTTGGACATCTCGACTTCTCCTTTCTGCAAACACTTGAAACATGACCAAAAGCTTTACAATGATCACATTGCATTGGTCTTGGGATAAATGATCTGACTCTGAAGTTAATATACCCTAAGTGCACTTGAGTAGGGAGAGACTCCATATCAAAAAACAAAATAACTGATACTCTTCACTTCATTCACCACACGATTCATCCGACGTGCATCAATCACTCCAGGAATATTTTTCATCTCTTCAACATCGACTTCCCACGAGACGCCAGATATGCCCTGTTCCTAAGAGACACACACGATACTTCAAACTTATCAAATCGGGTGAGACGCAACACACACAGAAGAACAAAAAATCAAAACAAGCCCGCCTCTCGTGATCCTCACAGCCTTCACTCTACCCAGCATTCTCTCCACCAGTTTGGATATCTCAAACAGATTCCTCAAGATTGGTAATTCGATCAGCTGCTCCTCATTTACAAACCGTACTCCTACAATATACGAATTGACATTATCATCACTGTACACTACTTTGCTCCGTTTTCCATTCTTTTGGAGAATATTCAAATTCTCCTTGATTCTACCGCCATTAGATTCAAAATGCACTTCATCATCCGCTTCCTCCATTTTTTCCCCAAATGCCCGACCAACCACAGGTAGTCCACTTTGTGTTCTGTCTCTCTCCATCCGAATGTGTTCTCCTCTGCCAGCTGCCGTTCTCTAGTTTATTTAGCTAACCGTCTCTCCCAAACAGTTCTCTCACAAGAACCCCAAAAACGTATTATTCTCCAGAAAATCTCTGTTTACGCTTGTCCTACTTAAAAAACAATCCAAGATGGCATAGCAGTGCGGTCATGTTATCTGTAGTGTCCTCATGTAAATAGCCTGTTTTTTTGTCTTTTTCATATACAGTGGGGAAAAAAAGTATTTAGTCAGCCACCAATTGTGCAAGTTCTCCCACTTAAAAAGATGAGAGAGGCCTGTAATTTTCATCATAGGTACACGTCAACTATGACAGACAAATTGAGGAAAAAAAATCCAGAAAATCACATTGTAGGATTTTTAATGAATTTATTTGCAAATTATGGTGGAAAATAAGTATTTGGTCACCTACAAACAAGCAAGATTTCTGGCTCTCACAGACCTGTAACTTCTTCTTTAAGAGGCTCCTCTGTCCTCCACTCGTTACCTGTATTAATGGCACCTGTTTGAACTTGTTATCAGTATAAAAGACACCTGTCCACAACCTCAAACAGTCACACTCCAAACTCCACTATGGCCAAGACCAAAGAGCTGTCAAAGGACACCAGAAACAAAATTGTAGACCTGCACCAGGCTGGGAAGACTGAATCTGCAATAGGTAAGCAGCTTGGTTTGAAGAAATCAACTGTGGGAGCAATTATTAGGAAATGGAAGACATACAAGACCACTGATAATCTCCCTCGATCTGGGGCTCCACGCAAGATCTCACCCCGTGGGGTCAAAATGATCACAAGAACCACACGGGGGGACCTAGTGAATGACCTGCAGAGAGCTGGGACCAAAGTAACAAAGCCTACCATCAGTAACACACTACGCCGCCAGGGACTCAAATCCTGCAGTGCCAGACTTGTCCCCCTGCTTAAGCCAGTACATGTCCAGGCCCATCTGAAGTTTGCTAGAGTGCATTTGGATGATCCAGAAGAGGATTGGGAGAATGTCATATGGTCAGATGAAACCAAAATAGAACCTTTTGGTAAAAACTCAACTCGTCGTGTTTGGATGACAAAGAATGCTGAGTTGCATCCAAAGAACACCATACCTACTGTGAAGCATGGGGGTGGAAACATCATGCTTTGGGGCTGTTTTTCTGCAAAGGGACCAGGACGACTGATCCGTGTAAATGAAAGAATGAATGGGGCCTTGTATCGTGAGATTTTGAGTGAAAACCTCCTTCCATCAGCAAGGGCGTTGAAGATGAAACGTGGCTGGGTCTTTCAGCATGACAATGATCCCAAACACACCGCCCGGGCAACGAAGGAGTGGCTTCGTAAGAAGCATTTCAAGGTCCTGGAGTGGCCTAGCCAGTCTCCAGATCTCATCCCCATAGAAAATATTTGGAGGAAGTTGAAAGTCCGTGTTGCCCAGCGACAGCCCCAAAACATCACTGCTCTAGAGGAGATCTGCATGGAGGAATGGGCCAAAATACCAGCAACAGTGTGTGAAAACCTTGTGAAGACTTACAGAAAACGTTTGACCTGTGTCATTGCCAACAAAGGGTATATAAAAAAGTATTGAGAAACTTTTGTTATTGACCAAATATTTATTTTCCACCATAATTTGCAAATAAATTCATTAAAAATCCTACAATGTGATTTTCTGGATTTTTTTCTCCACATATTGTCTGTCATAGTTGACGTGTACCTATGATGAAAATTACAGGCCTCTCTCATCTTTTTAAGTGGGAGAACTTGCACAATTGGTGGCTGACTAAATACTTTTTTCCCCCACTGTATATTTCTCAATCTCACTTTCTATCCTTTAACTAAATATACTTTCCTGCAACCCGCCTCACCCAATGTGGAACGGATTCTGTTGTTTCTTCATACATTTTTATCCAGAACCTCAGGCTGAAACTAGCCAGCTAGCCAGCTAACTAGCTACTTGCTATTAGCCACCGTTAGCGGGCTTCACCATTGTCCGGGGCCGTGGCCTGCACTACTTACCAGCCAGCTCTAGCCTGGACAATTGTCGGCCAGTCTGCACAGTCTGCACATCGCGCTATCGAGCCAGAGCATATCGGATTCTCTGCCGGAACCACTGAATCACTGGACCTTAACACCGGATCATCGCTAGCCAGCTAACTAGCTACTTGCTATTAGCCACCGTTAGCGGTCTTCACCATTGTCCGTGGCCGTGGCCTGCACTACCTACCAGCCAGCCAGCTCTAGCCTGGACTATTATTCGGCCAGTCTGCACTGTCTGCACAGCATGTTATCGACCCTGAACATATCGTTTTTTCTGCCGGAATCACTGAATCACTGGACCTTTAACACCGGATTCATCGCTACTAGCTAGCTGCAACCAAATGGATGTTGTGGTTGGCTAATCAGCCCTGAGTTAGCCTTGAGCCAGGCCCATCTCCCGGCTATCTACCTCTCTGTCAACCGGACCTTCTAGTGTTGACACGGAGCCCCGTCGATCCAACACGACTGGTCTGCCGATGAAATCGTCTGATGTGGTTACAACAGGCTTCACGTTACGACGTCGACCACGAACATCCATCTGCTAGCCCCGGCCCGCTAGCACACGCTAGCTGTGGCCTCTTGCTCGCTAGTGCTATAGCAGCCCTCGAACTAACTCCGAACTATCCTATTGCTGTTCACCGGACCTTATGATAACTCAGCTATACAGCTGATGCCTGCTGAACTGTTCCTTTTTACGGTACATTACATTTACATTTTAGTCATTTAGCAGACGCTCTTATCCAGAGCGACTTACAGAAGCAATTAGGGTTAAGTGCCTTGCTCAAGGGCACATCGACAGATTTTTCACCTAGTCGGCTCGGGGATTAGAACCAGCGACCTTTCGGTTACTGGCACAACGCTCTTACCCACTAAGCTACCTGCCGCCCCGAGCCGCATCCTGTTTATGTTTAGTCTCAGCCCAAACTTTGTAGCTACCTGCCGCCCCGAGCCGCATCCTGTTTATGTTTAGTCTCAGCCCAAACTTTGTAGCCATTACCAGATGTTGTCTTAGCTCTCTCGAATTACACCTGTGATTGCTTTATGCCTCTCTCCCATGTCAATATGCCTTGCTTATTGCTGTTTCGGTTATTTCTTATTGTACTATTTCACTGTAGATCCCCCAGCCCAGCTAAACCTGCCTTAGATAGCTCCTTTGTCCCACCCCCCATACACGCGGAGACCGAATCAATCGGTGCCTCCAGTGATGCTATCTCTTTCATCGTTACCCAATGCTTAGGTTTACCTCCACTGTACTCATATCCTTCCATATCATTTTCTGTACATAATGCCCTGAATCTATTCTACAATGCCCGGAAACCTGCCCCTTTTTTTCTCTGTACCCAATGCACTAGAAGACCAGTACTTAAAGCCTTTAGCCATATCCTTATTCTACTCCTCCTCTGTTCCTCTGGTGATGTAGAAGTAAACCCTGATGTTCTAGCAGTGTCTGAATCCTGGCAGAAATTTCCATCCCCAACTACAACATTTTGCGTCTCGATAGAACTGCCAAAGGGGGTGGGGTTGCAATCTACTGTAGAGATAGCCTGCAGAGCTCTATCGTACTATCCAGGTCTGTGCCCAAACAGTTTGAGCTTCTACTTCTAAAAATCCACCTTTCCAGAAATAAGTCTCTCACTGTTGCCGCTTGCTACAGACCCCCCTCAGCCCCGAGCTGTGCCCTGGACACCATATGTGAACTGATTGCCCCATCTATCCTCAGAGTTCGTACTGCTTGGTGACCTAAACTGGGATATGCTTAACACCCCGGCCAACCTACAATCTAAACTAGATGCCCTCAATCTCACACAAATGATCAACAAACCTACCAGGTACAACCCTAAATCTGTAAACATGGGCACCCTCATAGATATCATTCTGACAAATGTACCCTCTAAATACACCTCCGCTGTCTTCAACCAGGATCTCAGCGATCACTGCCTTATTGCCTGCGTCCATAATGGGTTCGCGATCAAACGACCACCCCTCATCACCTTCAAACGCTCCCTAAAACATTTTAGCGAGCAGGCCTTTCTAATTGACCTGGCCCGGGTATCCTGGATGGATATTGACCTCATTCCATCAGTAGAGGATGCCTGGTTGTTCTTTAAAAGTGCTTTCCTCTCAATCTTAAATAAACATGCCCCATTCAAAAAATTCAGAACTAAGAACAGATATAGCCCCTGGTTCTCCTCAGACTTGACTGCCCTTGACCAGCAAAAAACATCCTGTGGCGTACTACATTAGCATCGAACAGCCCCCGCGATATGCAACTTTTAGGGAAGTCAGGAACCAATATACACAATCAGTTAGGAAAGCAAAGGCTAGCTTTTTCAAACAGAAATTTGCATCATGTAGCACTAACTCCAAAAAGTTTTGGGACACTGTAAAGTCCATGGAAAATAAGAGCACCTCCTCCCAACTGGCCACTGCACTGAGGCTAGGAAACACTGTCACCACCGATAAATCTACAATAATCGAGAATTTCAACAAGCATTTTGCTACGGCTGGCCATGCTTTCCACCTGGCTACCGCTACCCCGGCCACCAACTCTGCACCCTCCGCTGCAACTTGCCCATGCCCCCCCCCCCCCCCCTGCTTCTCCTTCACACAAATTCAGACAGCTGATGTTCTGAAAGAGCAGAAAAATCTGGACCCCTACAAATCAGCTGGGCTAGACAATCTGGACCCTTTCTTTCTAAAATTAGCCACCGAAATTGTCGCAACCCCTATTACTAGCCTGTTCAACCTCTCTTTCGTAATGTCTGAGATCCCCAGAGATTGGAAAGCTGCCGCGGTCATCCCCCTCTTCAAAGGGGGTGACACTCTAGATCCAAACTGTTGTAGACCTATATCCATCCTGCCCTGCCTTTCGAAAATATTTGAAAGCCAAGTTAACAAACAGATCACCGACCATTTCGAATCCCACCGTACCTTCGCCGCTATGCAATCCCGTTTCCGAGCTGGTCATGGGTGCACCTCAGCCATGCTCAAGGTCCTAAACGATATTATAAACATGATCGATAAAAGACAGTACTGCGCAGCCGTCTTCATTGACCTGGCTAAGGCTTTCGACTCTGTCAACCACCGCATTCTTATTGGCAGACTAAATAGCCTTGGTTTCTCTAATGACTGCCTCGCCTGGTTCACCAACTACTTCTCAGATAGAGTTCAATGAGTCAAATCGGAGGGCCTGTTGTCTGGACCTCTGGCCGTGTCTATGTGGGTGCCACAGGGTTAAATTCTCGGGCCGACTATATTCTCTGTGTATATCAATGATGTTGCTCTTGCTGCTGGTGACGCTCGGATCCACCTCTATGCGGACGACACCATTTTGTATACATATGGCCCTTCATTGGACACTGTGTTAACAAACCTCCAAACGAGCTTCAACGCCATACAACACTCCTTCCGTAGCCTTCAACTGCTCTTAAACACTAGCAAAACTAAATGCATGCTCTTCAACCGAACGCTGCTTGCACCCGCCCACCCGACTAGAATCACTACTCTCGGCGGGTCTGACCTAGAGTATGTGGACAACTACAAATACCTAGGTGTCTGGTTAGACTGTAAACTCTCCTTCCAGACTCACATTAAGCATCTCCAATCAAAAGTTAGATCTAGAATCGGCTTCCTATTTCGCAACAAAGCCTCCTTCACTCATGCTGCCAAACATGCCCTCGTAAAACTGACTATCCTACCGATCCTTGACTTCGGCGATGTCATTTACAAAATAGCCTCCAACACTCTACTCAGCAAATTGGATGTAGTCTATCACAGTGCCATCCGTTTTGTCACCAAAGCCACATATACTACCCACCATTGTGACCTGTACGCTCTTGTTGGCTGGCCCTCACTACATATTCGTCGCCAAACCCACTGGCTCCAGGTCATCTATAAATCACTGCTAGGCAAATCCCCGTCTTATCTTAGCTCACTGGTCACCATAGCAACACCCACCCGTAGTCTGCGCTCCAGCAGGTATATCTCACTGGTCATCCCCAAAGCCAACACCACCTTTGGCCGCCATTCCTTCCAGTTCTCTGCTGCCAATGACTGGAACGAACTGCAAAAATCTCTGAAGCTGGAGACTCTTATCTCCCTCACTAACTTTAAGCGTCAGTTGTCAGAGCAGCTTACCGATCACTGCACCTGTACACAGCCTTTCTGAAATCAGCCCACCCAACTACCTCATCCCCATATTGTTATTTATTTTGCTAATTTGCACCCCAGTATCTCTATTTGCACATCATCTTTTGCACATCTATCATTCCAGTGTTAATATGAAATTGTAACTATTTTGCACTATGGCCTATTTATTGCCTTACCTCCATAACTACATTCGCACACACTGTATATATATTTTCTGTTGTATTTTTGACTTTATGTTTTGTTTACCCCATATGTAACTCTGTGTTGTTGTTTTTATCGCACTGCTTTGCTTTATCTTGGCCAGGTCGCAGTTGTAAATGAGAACTTGTTCTCAACTGGCTTACCACAAGACACAAGACTTGGGCAAAGACCCTGCAGGAGAGGATATGCTGCACAGCGCCTTCGTTTGGGTAGAGTAGTTGAATGAAAAGTGCATCCTTCCTCCTGCATCAGGTAATCATTGATTATGATTACGATTATCATTGACACATGATTGGACAGGTGAATGCAAGGGCACCATCAGATGGCTTTTACTTTTCCCATAATTTATAATGAGTAAGGAAGGAATGATGCACTTTTAAAGAATTGTAACCCACTGGGCGGAGCCCTAGCCCATATGGGAAATTGTACAGGTAAACAATTTGGCAAAAATAAAATCCATCTAGGAAGTAAATAAATAAAAGAACAAAGACAGGTTGAGGTGAGGTGCTGACTAACAGAAGATAATCTATACAAATAAAAAATAAGTTGCATAGTCATCTCTACTTGCTGTGGATCCGCTCTACATGTCAAATCAATCAAATGTTATTTGTCACATGCTTAAACAACAGGTGTAGACTAACAGTGAAATGCTTACTTACGGGGCCTTTTCCAACAATGCAGAGTTATAGATAAAGAAATAGTGACGAGGAATAAATGCACAGTGAATAACGAATAACAGTTGATTGTTCGTGCAGAGTAAACACAGAATAATTGAGGTAATCAGGCATTTTATTTCAATCATCGTTATTCCAACATTACTGTATTGATTTATTAGGAATGCACATTATTCAGGGCCTCATCAAAATATAGACTAGTGAACAGCGGTAATAATAATAATAACGAATATATATCATTTAGCAGACGCTTTTATCCAAAGCGACTTACAGTCATGCGTGCATACATTTTACGCACAGGTGGTCCCGGGACCACTATCCATTGCGTTGCAAGCGCCATACAAAATCGTGCAAGTTGAAGAAAGTGTTCCACACATAAATAATATCATCAGACAGAGACAAACTGTTCATTCATGAAATACTTTTAAAAAACAGACCAGTGAAACTTGAAGTAAACTCAATTCAATGTCTATTCCACGTCGGTTGAACCAGTGTTCTTCGCTCAATAAATAGCTTGGGACATCTGCATACCATCTACATGACATCCGCAATTTGTTCCTTACAAACACACTGCAAACCCTAGACATCTTGCCATTGAGATGCAACAGGTACGTCCGGTGTAATACAACAAGTGGAAGGGCATACATCCAAATGGCCAAGCTCTGGAGTTCATCATCAAGACATTTAATCTCATGTTGTTCATTCAATAAGTTCCTACAAAACGGGGGGGGGGGGGACAACAAAAGAGGGGTCTTGTAAATGGATCACTGTCATTTAAAACAATTGACAGGCCATAGCGTTGGCCTTAAATGCACAATTTCACACATATTTTGCCTTTTGCTATGCACACAAAATGTCCTAAAAATCCTGAGTGACTTTAGCCACCATGCTAACGCTAATAACACTCACATCATCTGAATCCACTTGGAAGACTGATGTTCCATTGCTACTGGTGACGCTTTCTGGGTTGGCGGCAATGGAGCGGTCGTCATCCTGAAGCTGCAGGAAAGAGAAGCGATACGTTGGCGCCCTGTAGGGGGCGGAGCAGAGCCACAAGGCATGTCAATATTTAGGATCAGAACGGAAGCAGGCATTTGAATGTGCACTTTTACCTGAGCAGTGTGTGTGATTGGATGTGTGTGTGTTTGTGTGCGTATGTGTATGTGCATGCTTGTGCGCATAAACGTGTGTGTGGCTCACCTATTTCCATAGACCATTCTCCTTACAGTATAGACAGCAGTGGCAACAGCCACCAGAATGACAATCCCTACTCCAACGCAAACCACGATCAACACCATCTTCTCTCTCTGAAATACAGAGATAGCATTATCGTATTTCTGGTCATAATATTCTAAACGCTCAAAAGCTTTATCATTTGACGCATTGCATCATCTAATATGTGGGGCTGTATTTTCTGATGCAGAAGTACCCAGAGGGTGTGTAGGCTTTTGTTCCAGCACATCGCTGACACAACTGATTCAACTCATCAACCAGTTATCAAGCCATTGATTGATTGAATCAGGTGTGCTAGTACTGAGCTGGAACAAAACCCAGCTCACAATGTGTGTCAATGTGAGATTGAAGAACACTGTTACATTATGCAGAGGTAAGACACACCTTTCACACAATGAGCAATAACAAAAGCACACACACTCAAAGGAGACCCACACACGCAGATACACACGTACACTCACACGCACACACAGGTCACACTCACCGGGGTTTCAGAGTATGGGCTGGCAGTGGGCGGCTGACTGGAGTTCCCACAATGCCTGTTGACTGTTTCCTCTCTACGCAGGGGAGTGAAACCTCCCTCACACCTATCACTGGGAACCTTACGGTACCTACACATGGAGACCACATGGTAAACTGTGTGCGTGTGTTTGGGTTTACTATCCTTGTGGGGAGCACATTTCGCCGGTCCCCACAAGGAAAAAGGTTATTTTAGGCTTAGGGGTTAAGTTTAGGGTTAGGGTTACAATTAGGGTTAGGGGTTAGGGTTAGGAGTTAGGGTTAGTGTTAGATTAAGTGTTAGGGTCAGGGAAAATAAGATTTTGAATGGGAATCAATTGTTTGGTCCCCACAAGGATAGTAAAACAAAAGTGTGTGTCATAATTACCCTGATGTCCTAAGCTCCTCCTCCTCTCCGTTTAGACACACCTCCAGGGCGTGGTCTGCAGTGTCCAGTTGTCTCATACACTCTGAGCTGTTCTCATGGCGATAGTAACCATAGTCACTGTTTGTAAGGAGAGACACGTTAGGCCATTTCAACCACAGACACAGTACAGATGCCTTATTGGCAATGTTATGTTTGACTCTGCCTTTGCCTCAAAGGCACAATTACAGAAAAAAGCTATTTTGACTAGAAATGAAGTAACCGGGCGCAACTTTGGTTTTAGAAGTGGGGGGGCCATCACTTATTATTATAAATTTTTTATCCAGTCGGATAAACACTCCAAAGAGCCCACCCGACCGCTCGGAGGCGTCCGCATGGTCCTAGAGCACACTGTTGCCTCATTCCAATTATAACATTGAGTATGGGGACACAAATGCAATTTCTGAATGTGGGAGGGAAAGTCCGTCCCCGTCCCCAGTGAAAGTTGCGCCCCTGGAAGTAACAGATTGTGCCTTTAAATGGACAACTCTCAACTTCTGGTTTCCCTTATCTGAATGTGTCCCTGACTACTGGGAGAGAATGAAAATCATGGTTGAATTTATTAGGGCACAACAAAGCATTTTTTTTTACAACAGACAATGAAAACGATTGTTTCCTAAGTTCAGGTAGCCCCTTTCTGTTTCAGTTTGTTTTCTTCTGGTTACTATTGAATACGACCCAGCAGTGTTATGACCCTCCAGGACCATAACTGAATAGCCTTGTCAGTTTAGACTGGACCCCTGACAGTGTTTCTTACCATAGGTAGTCCTCTCTGGTGCAGGGGCAGGGGCTTTTTCGCCTGCTCACTACGTAGTCCCGTCCATTCCTGCAGATGGACAGCTTCCTCAGCCTCCTGAAGATCTCCTTGTAGCCCAAGACACACCCTTCTGTGGCCGAGTCCCCACCCTCTGTGGCATGGGCCAACCACTGAACATAGTCCTGGTTACCACCTATAGGAAACCAACGTTAACCAATAGAGAGAGACTAGCGAGACATGCCAATTTGAGTATGTATCGAAATCAGTGTTTCAATCCCGGTCCCAGTGACCCACAGGGGTGCACACCAGAGAAGGCTGGTGGAAGGAACTATAGGAGGGCGAGCTCATTGTAGTGGCTGGAATGGAATAAAGGAACAGTATCAAACATATGGAAACCACATATTTGACGTCGCTCTCTGGGTATTCTCACAATAGAAAGCTAGCTACTGTTTCAATCCTTGTGAAATGTCTGTTGTTGGTTTAATGATTATGATCCTTGGGGATATTACATTTGACAACAAACAAATAAGCTTGTGACTCACAGGGGGAATCTCAATCGTCTTTCCTTGATTCCTCATGACCCCTCTCCTCACCTCCTTCTCAAAAAGCATTGGAGGAGAAGATCCAAGGTTCCTCCCCTCAGACATTCTCTTCCACTGAGTTTTGACAAGGAGATGAGTAGACACAGGATACAAGGAATCAAGGAAATACAATTGAGATTCACCCACACTCTCTGGTGATGAGACTCTGGAAGTCAATGGTGACCACCACCCACATGGGCTGGTCATCGTCCTCGGGCCGGTAACCCCACACGCTGATGTTCATGGTCTTGGTGCCCGGCTCGGACGTCAGGCCAGCGAAGAAGATGGGCTGCTCTGTGAAGTTGTACACCTTCCAACACTGGCCCTCATCTGTGGAGAACCTGGGGTGATGCACAATCACATACAGGGTCGTATTCATTAGTGCACACTGTCACAAAATGCTTTGCAACTGAAAACTAAAACGAGCCTTTCTTATTGGACAGAGTTAAGGTTGTTTTCTTTCGTTTGGTGCCTAATGAATACGACCCTGTATAAACATCTCAATGTGAACGTGCAAGCACACACACATGAATTAGACAGAATTGGACTGCTTATAGACACGTTCACAGCCACAACTTCATAGGGAGAGAAGAGTGGATAAACACAGACACACACAAAATACTCATAGGATGTCGCTTGCATGCCATGGGTGGGGGTGTGAATACAAAGCAACTTATTTACACCCAATATTTCTACACCCCAACGACTGTGTGTGTGTGTGTGCATGCGTGTGTGTGGTGTTCAGTACTTGATGGTGTTGATTTGGCCGTCCCTGGGGTGGGCCTCCACAGCCACGACGAGCCCCCCAGAGTCCAGGATGCTGTAGTGATGGGCCCCCCTCAGCGCACCCCTCCACTTGTACCCCCCGTCGTTCGACACGTACACATCAGGCCGTGCTGACGAGATGGAGTCCCCCACACTGCCTGGGAGGTCAAAGGGCAGAGGGCCGAGGTCATAGAAAGGTCACACACATTCTGGGACAGCTAGAGGGTGGGGGCTGTGTCCGAAAATATGTTTTATCTGTCAGTCATCCGGTCCCAAATGTCTCCCTACCCCTCCCTTTAGCCCTAACCCTCCAATGTTGACCTGAAGGGTCTGGATAGGGATAGCCAGTGTAGTGGTGTATCTTTCACCATATTGATTCCACATAACTGATCTGCAAAGATTGAAGGGTAAGGGAACAATTTGGGACTCGGGCATATACAGTGCTGTGAAAAAGTATTTGCCCCCTTTCTAATTTTTTCTACTTTTGCATATTTGTGATACTGAATGTTATCAGATCTTCAACCAAAACCTAATATTAGATAAAGGGAACATAAGTGAACAAATAACACAACAATTACATATTTATTTAATAAAGAAAGTTATGCAACACCCAATTCCCCTGTGTGAAAAAGTAATTGCCCCCTTACACTCAATAACTGGTTGTGCCACCTTTAGCTGCAATGACTCCAACCAAATGCTTCCTGTAGTTGTTGATCAGTCTCTCACGTCGCTGTGGAGGAATTTTGGCCCACTCTTCCATGCAGAACTGCTTTAACTCAGTGACGTGTGGGTTTTCAAGCATGAACTGCTTGTTTCAAGTCCTGCCAGAACATCTCAATTGGGATTAGGTCTGGACTTTGACTAGGCCATTCCAAAACATCAAATTTGTTGCTTTTTAGCAATTTTCCTGTAGACTTGATTGTGTGTTTTGGATCATTGTCTTGCTGCATAACCCAGCTGCGCTTCAGCTTCAGCTCACAGATGGATGGTCTGACATTCTCCTGTAGAATTCTCTGATACAGAGCAGAATTCATGGTTCCTTCTATTAAGGCAAGTCGTCCAGGTCCTGAGGCAGCAAAGCATCCCCAAACCATCACACCACCACCACCATGCTTGACCTTTGGTATGATGTTCTTACTGTGGAATGCAGAGTTTGGTTTTCGCCAGGCATTGCTGGAACCATGTCGTCCAAAAAGTTTTGAATCATCTGTCCATAGAAGTCTTGATGATCATCCAGGTGCTTTTTGGCAAACGTGAGTCAACTTTTTGGACAAGATGGGTCCCATTATGCCTGGCGAAAACCAAACACTGCATTCCACAGTAAGAACATCATACCAAAGGTCAAGCATGATATCTAATATTAGGTTTTGGTTGAAGATCTGATAACATTCAGTATCACAAATATGCAAAAGTAGAGAAATTTAGAAAGGGGGCAAATACTTTTTCATAGCACTGTATAGTGCACTATATATAGGATCAGCCATTTTGTAGTGGTGACCGAATTATTACGGGGGGGAAAGAATTTCCTGTATAGTCCAATCAAGATTCCCTACAATGCAAAATGTTGTGCGCAACATCATGTACACTACGGTAATACAGAAGTATCACAATGCAACGTGTCTTTGATATGTATGATTGACAGTTTGGTTACCGTGGGCGATGACAAGGCCAACGGCGGTGGGGTCAGAGAGAGGCAGCATGGGAGTTATGCCGTTGTATTGACTGTGTTCGCCGTGGATGTGCAGGTTACACTGTCACACACACACACACACACACAAGAATGCCATTGTTCACACTCATATAATAAGCATCAACACACCCACGACTTGATGGTATTTTCATTGTCAGAGGAGGGAATTAAGTTAGTTCTCACATCATTTCTTGAATCCTCGCCACACTCAACATTCTGGGGCTTGTTGAGGAGTTTCCACTCACCCCCTCGGTTAAATGAAATGACTGTCCGAATGCGGCCATCTGTCAAAAACAATAGTCATTATCATATTACTGGAACTAAAAAAGACATGCATTCATGGTTGAAAACCCACCAACAAACTAGAAAAAACACAGAGGTCAGTTCCCAAGATTCATCCTTAAAACCCGCCTACAAACTGTGAAAAACACAGAGGTCAGTTCTCAAGATTCATCCTTAAAACCTGCCTACAAACTGGGAAAAACACAGAGGTCAGTTCCCAAGATTCATACTCAAAACCCGCCTACAAACTGTGAAAAACACAGAGGTCAGTTCTCAAGATTCATCCTTAAAACCCGCCTACAAACTGGGAGAAACACAGAGGTCAGTTCCCAAGATTCATCCTTAAAACCCTACAAACTGGGAAAAACACAGAGGTCAGTTCCCAAGATTCATCCTTAAATCCCGCCTACAAACTGGGAAGACACAGTGGTCAGTTCCCAAGATTCATCCTTAAAACCCACCTACAAACTGCGAGAAACACAGAGATAAATTCCCAAGATTCATCCGTAAAACCAGCCTACAAACTAGGAAAAACACAAGGTCAGTTCCCAAGATTCATCCTTAAAACCCGCCTACAGACTGGGAAAAACGCAGAGATGAGTTCCCAAGATTCATCCTTAAAACCCACCTACAAACTGGGAAAAACACAGAGTTCAGTTCCCAAGATTCATCCTTAAAACCCGCCTACGAACTGGGAAAAACACAGAGGTCAGTTCCCAAGATTCATACTCAAAACCCGCCTACAAACTGTGAAAAACACAGAGGTCAGTTCTCAAGATTCATCCTTAAAACCCGCCTACAAACTGGGAGAAACACAGAGGTCAGTTCCCAAGATTCATCCTTAAAACCCTACAAACTGGGAAAAACACAGAGGTCAGTTCCCAAGATTCATCCTTAAATCCCGCCTACAAACTGGGAAGACACAGTGGTCAGTTCCCAAGATTCATCCTTAAAACCCACCTACAAACTGCGAGAAACACAGAGATAAATTCCCAAGATTCATCCGTAAAACCAGCCTACAAACTAGGAAAAACACAAGGTCAGTTCCCAAGATTCATCCTTAAAACCCGCCTACAGACTGGGAAAAACGCAGAGATGAGTTCCCAAGATTCATCCTTAAAACCTGCCTACAAACTAGGAAAAACACAGAGGTCAGTTCCCAAGATTCATCCTGAATAGAAATACAGTTGCCATGGTGATATTCATTAGTGCACACCGTAGCAAAACTTTTTGCAACCGAAAACAAAAACAAGCATTTCTTAAGTTCATGCATCAATCAATCAAATGTACAGTACCAGTCAAAAGTTTGGACACACCTACTCATTCAAGGGTTTTTCTTTAATTTTACTATTTTTTACATTGTAGAATAATAGTGAAGACATCAAAACTATGAAATAACACATATGGAATCATGTAGTAACCAAAAAAGTGTTAAACAAATCAAAATATATTTTATATTTGTGATTCTTCAAAGTAGCCACCCTTTGCCTTGATGACAGCTTTGCACACTCTTGGCATTCTCTCAACCCACTTCATGAGGTAATCACCTG
Source organism: Coregonus lavaretus (assembly GCF_964263955.1). Lineage (NCBI taxonomy): Eukaryota > Metazoa > Chordata > Actinopteri > Salmoniformes > Salmonidae > Coregonus > Coregonus lavaretus. The sequence continues at coordinate 42,828 of NW_028166503.1, forward strand.
TAATGCATTTCAATTAACAGGTGTGCCTTGTTAAAAGTTAATTTGTGGAATTTCTTTCCTTCTTAATGCGTTTGAGCCAATCAGTTGTGTTGTGACAAGGTAGGGTTGGTATACAGAAGATAGCCCTATGTGGTAAAAGACCAAGTCCATATTATGGCAAGAACAGCTCAAATAAGCAAAGAGAAACGACAGTCCATCATTACTTTAAGACATGAAGGTCAGTAAATCTGGAACATTTCAAGAACTTTTAAAGTTTCTTCAAGTGCAGTCGCAAAAACCATCAAGCGCTATGATGAAACTGGCTCTCATGAGGACCACCACAGGAAAGGAAGATCCAGAGTTACCTCTGCTGCAGAGGATAAGTTCATTAGAGTTAAATGCACCTCAAATTGCAGCCCAAATAAATGCTTCACAGAGTTCAAGTAACAGACACATCTCAACATCAACTGTTCAGAGGAGAAAGCGTGAATCAGGCTAATTCATCGAATTGCTGCAAAGAAACCACTACTAAAGGACACCAATAAGAAGAAGAGACTTGCTTGGGCCAAGAAACACGAGCAATGGACATAAGACTGGTGGAAATCTATCCTTTGGTCTGATGATTCCAAGTTTGAGATTTTTTGTTCCAACCGCCGTGTCTTTGTGAGACGCAGAGTAGGTGAACGGATTATCTCTGCATGTGTGGTTCCCACCGTGAAGCATGGAGGAGGAGGTGTAATGGTGTGGTGGTGCTTTGCTGGTGACACTGTCAGTGATTTATTTAGAATTCAAGGCACACTTAACCAGCATGGCTACCACAGCATTCTGCAGCGATACGCCATTCCATCTGGTTTGCGCTTAGTGGGACTATCATTTGTTTTTCAACAGGACAATGACCCAACACACCTCCAGGCTGTGTAAGGGCTATTTGACCAATAAGGAGAGTGATGGAGAGCTGCATCAGATGACCTGGCCTCGACAATCACCCGACCTTAACCCAATTGAGATGGTTTGGGATGAGTGTGACCGCAGAGTGAAGGAAAAGCAGCCAACAAGTGCTCAGCATATGTGGGAACTCCTTCAAGACTGTTGGAAAGCATTCCAGGTGAAGCTGGTTGAGAGAATGCCAAGAGTGTGCAAAGCTGTCATCAAGGCAAAGGGTGGATACTTTGAAGAATCTAAAATCTAAAATATATTTTGTTTAATTTAATTAATTTAATTAATTTATTATAAAATGTGTTTAACACTGTTTTGGTTACTACATGATTCCATATGTGTTATTTCATGGTTTTGATGTCTTCACTATTATTCTACAACGTAGAAAATAGTAAAAATAAAGAAAAACCCTTGAATGAGTAGGTGTGTCCAAACTTTTGACTGGTACTGTATTTATAAAGCCCTTTTTACATCAGCAGTTGTCACAAAGTGCTTATACAGAAACCCAGCCTAAAATCCCAAAGAGCAAGCATTGCAGATGTAGAAGCACGGTGGCTAGGAAAAACTCCCTAGAAAGGCTGGAACCTAGGAAGAAACCTAGAGAGGAACCAGGCTCTGAGGGGTAGCTAGTCCTCTTCTGGCTGTGGCGGGTGGAGATTATAAGACTCCCTCCCCGTTTCGGACTGTTTATGTTCCTAATGAATACGACCCAGATTGTGTTGATGCGTAGTTGCGTACCCTCCTCCAGTACGTTGGTGAGGTAGACTCCTCTCATGGAGGTGACATTGGTGAAGTCGCTCTTCCCTTCCCCACCAAACAGGTGGCGCTCCAGAGACTTAGAGTACACGATGCCCCGGTCATCTGACGTGTACACCGTCCCAAAGTAGCTTTCCTCTGGAGAATAGAAGAGAGTGGAGTATGGTAGAATATAATAAAAAGTCAATATAATTAAACATTATTATATAGTAGGAATGGTCATTTATCATCTACTCTATCCTGACCCCATGAGACAACACACACACACACACACATATACACGGATGGTAGAAATACAGTGTCTTCTGTAGGCATGGGAACAAACCCAACTGCGCTGACACAGCCCTCTATGAGTCGGCATAGCAATAAGGGGCTGTCAACATCAATAAATGGTGTGAAGAACACTCCTGACATCAAAGATGTAGAAACAACTTAGGTCAGGACTTAGTGGTAAATAGTATGCATATGACCTTCTGGCCTTAAAATCCCCTTGTAACATGTGCTGCTGTGTGTGCGTGTGTTTGTGTGTGTGTGTACCCTGATGCCCAGAGCTGTGTCAGCTGTCCTTCTAGCCTAGCCAGGTGTCTGTCTACCTCTTCCCCCTCTCAGATAAAACCCCTCTCTGTTCCTTCTTATCTGCTCCATTCATCTGAATGGGACAAAAGCCTCGGGCCTCTACCCGTACACGCTTACTGTATACACTGACCCAGGTTAGACACACACACACACACACACACACACACACACACACACACACACACACACACACACACACACACACACACACACACACACACACACAGCCTGTATGATTGGATTAATTGTCAGCAATACTAAGAACTTGTGAAACCAGTCTTTCCTCTTTCTCTTTAACACACTCAAGCTTTTCCATTGCAGCAAGAAGGGTTAGCAGGGCTGAGACAGACATAGCAGGGTTAGGGTTAGTAGTGCTGAGACAGCCATAGCAGGGTTAGGGTTAGGGTTAGCAGGGCTAAGACAGCCATAGCACGGTTAGGGTTAGCAGGGCTGAGACAGCCATAGCAGGGTTAGGGTTAGCAGGGCTGAGACAGCCATAGCAGTGTTAGGGTTAGCAGGGCTGAGACAGCCATAGCAGGGTTAGGGTTAGCAGGGCTGAGACAGCCATAGCAGGGTTAGGGTTAGCAGGGCTGAGACAGCCATAGCAGGGTTAGGGTTAGCTGGGCTAAAACAGCCATAGCAGGGTTAGGGTTAGCAGGGCTGAGACAGCCATAGCAGGGTTAGGGTTAGCAGGGCTGAGACAGCCATAGCAGGGTTAGGGTTAGGGTTAGCAGGGCTGAGACAACCATAGCAGGGTTAGGGTTAGGGTTAGCAGGGCTGAGACAACCATAGCAGGGTTAGGGTTAGGGTTAGCAGGGCTGAGACAACCATAGCAGGGTTAGGGTTAGCAGGGCTAAGACAGCCATAGCAGGGTTAGGGTTAGGGTTAGCAGGGCTAAGACAGCCATAGCAGGGTTAGGGTTAGGGTTAGCAGGGCTGAGACAACCATAGCAGGGTTAGGGTTAGGGTTAGCAGGGCTGAGACAGCCATAGAGCTAGATGAGATAGATGTACAATTTCAGACACGATCAGTGCTGAGCAAAATACATGAGTAAACTTAAAAGTAAACTTGAATGTTTAATCTAAAGACGGATCCATGTGGCTCATATGTCCTATGTCTGTATTTGAAAAGCATGTGTGAGTGTATGAGTTAGAATGTGAGAGAGAGAGAGAGAGAGAGAGAGAGAGAGAGAGAGAGAGAGAGAGAGAGAGAGAGAGAGAGAGAGAGAGAGAGAGAGAGAGAGAGAGAGAGAGAGAGAGAGAGAGAGACTAGAGTGTGTGAGTGTGACAGAGTATGTGTAAGGTGTGTGTGTGAGTGAGCTGTGATGAAGTTCCCTCCTTTCCCCCAGAGTACCTCCCGGATTGTCCACATGCATGAAGATCATATCCTCATCCCCATCCAGAACCGAGTAGAACTGGAAACACACACACATATATATACAGGTGAGAAAATTAATCATTAAGGCATGTGTGCAACTGTTGGAGTCATTGTAATGCCTCCCCCCAATTAGGTGTGTGTGTGTGTGTGTGTGTGTGCGTGTGTGTGTGTGTGTGTGTGTGTGTGTGTGTGTGTGTGTGTGTGTGTGTGTGTGTGTGTGTGTGTGTGTGTGTGTGTGTGTGTGTGTGTGTGTGTGTGTGTGTGTGTGTGTGTGTGTGTGTGTGTGTGTGTGTGTGTGTGTGTGTGTGTGTGTGTGTGTGTGTGTGTGTGTGTGTGTGTGTGTGTGTGTGTGTGTGTGTGTGTGTGTGTGTGTGTGTGTGTGTGTGTGTGTGTGTGTGTGTGTGTGTGTGTGTGTGTAGGGCGGCAGGTAGCTTAGTGGTTAAGAGCATTGTGCCAGTAACCGAAAGGTCGCTAGTTCTAATCCCCGAGCCGACTAGGTGAAAAATCTGTCGATGTGCCCTTGAGCAAGGCACTTAACCCTAATTGCTCCTGTAAGTCGCTCTGGATAAGAGCGTCTGCTAAATGACCAATTATTATTATGTGTGTGTGTGTGTGTGTCTGTGTGCTCTCCCATTTCTAAGACATTAATCATCGTGAGAGAATATCTTTGTTTCTGTGTTGTCAGCAAGATACAGTTTGGGAGGGAGTTGAGGGAGAGAGAGGAGAGCAGGGGATGGTGTGTGTGGGTGTGTCTTTGTCTGTGGCAAGACCTGTAGTGTGCATCTGTCGTTACGTTATGTGTTGAAATGGAAAGTTGCCAAACGATTTTCTCCTGATATGTGCAAACGTCTTTCACACCCCTACTTCCTCTTTCAAGAGCTTATAGATAAGACCCTCGGTGACAGTTACTTTATCTTGTAGTTACTTTGTCATAATGTGATTTTTAATCTGTACTATGTCTTGTCAATTGTTGTGACTGATTATTTACCTTGTACAGATATGACAGGGGTTCTTAATGACAAAATGCTGTCACCCTGACCTGGAATTCTTTGAATTTTTTTAATGAAATAGGGTTCAGGATAAGGAGTGAAATAGATATGAGTGTGTGTGTGTGGGGGGGGGGGGGGGGGGAGTACATGGGTATAGGGGTAGGGGGACAGTGGGACAGGGGAAGAGGGAGACAGTAAGACAACAGTACAGAGAAACAGGAGAGATGGACAGGGGTAGAGCTGTTGCGGTCATGAAATTTTGTCAGCCGGTGATTGTCAAGCAAATAACTGCCGGTCTGATTAACATAAACATGTTTGCATCTCCTGGCTTCTACGCATTGCCTACAAGCCACTGATGCAGACCTTTGGAACATCAAGTGCGCACATGCGGCTATTGTGTGTTGAACAGTTAAACAAGAAACTGGTCCTCTTATATGCTTACTTTAGAGTTATTTATGCAACTTTAGTTGTGATATAAACGTTGGGCTATATGTTTAGATTTTTTATATATTCTAAGGCTGCATGATGCGACTCAAATATTGATTTGAAAAATAGTTGCATGAAAGGCATGAGATCTGATTTGTTTCTTGTGCAGGCTGCACACACTTCATCAGTCTCTCATTCACCATTTGACAAGCACTTGATAATATTCTCACCAAGCCTCGAATTTCCCAGCGGCATCCCCCTTGTGTGGCCGTAATGCCCCCTAAAAAATCCACGCCTTTTGTGGCCAAAGTGGTCGTTGTGCCCTTGGGCTGAATATAATAATTATAATTCCCTTCTCCCGGCTGCTGTGCTCCGAAGCACCTCTCAATCACATGGCTCTCAGATATCTCAATTCTTATTAGCCAATGCCCGTCACGTGATCGGGTCCTTCTCACAGGCATTTCAGCTAAGAAGTAGGCTACAAGTGAATGAAGACCCACACATCGGGGACGCAACTCCGAATTCCCAGGCGCATATTGTAGATGTTAGAACTGTCCACATTTAGCCTACTTTTTGTCAGCCAACAAGATGAGTAGGCCTAACGAACAGCAAAAGCACTAGCCTATGTCAATCTACTATCCCCCATAGTACAAATTAATAGAACCACTCGCATCAACAACAAAAAAGTTAAAGCAATGAGGGTGATGCAACAGATCAGAACGTTTAGCTTAAAATGTTAATAAACTATTAGGCTATTTCTTCACATTATAAGCACAGCAATGCGCACACGGCAGTAGGCTATAAGTGCGAATGTTCCAAAATGCAATCAATTAGCGGGAAAACACTGTCCTTGAAAGTGACGGCAAATATGATTATGCATGTAATGCTGTATTATAAAGGTGCATTTTTATGATTAAAATTATCTTCCCCAAACTTGAAACTCACGCGCAGCCTATGTATGCCAGTTAGGCTCTACACCGGTTATAAAGCGGATTAATATGCCACATTTTAAGAAGTTATTTGGCCACTGATACAAACATATAGGCTTATGGGCTAGGCTACATGAGGTGTGCGACTATGATTTAAAAAAAAGCCATGCTCTGTTTCTTGCCTTAAGCTGGGCATCATTCACAAGAGATAATATATAATTCACGAGTGATAGGTTAATATTGTCTCCATCAGACTATTCTTAATTTAATGTTGTCTTTACATACTAAATAATATACACTACCGTTCAAAAGTTTGGGATAACTTAGAAATGTCCTTGTTTTCGAAAGAAAAGCAATTTTTTTGTCCAGAAACAAATAACTTTCTTCTGAAACTCGTCAGTGCACCGGGGCCTCCCACTCCTCTTTCTATTCTGGTTAGAGACAGTTTGCCCTGTTCTGTGAAGGGAGTAGTACACAGCGTTGTACGAGATCTTCAGTTTCTTGGCAATTTCTCGCATGGAATAGCCTTCATTTCTCAGAACAAGAATAGACTGACGAGTTTCAGAAGAAAGTTATTTGTTTCTGGACATTTTGATCCTGTAATCGAACCCACAATTGCTGATGCTCCAGATACTCAACTAGTCTCAAGAAGGCCAGTTTTATTGCTTCTTTAATCCGCACAACAGTTCTCAGCTGTGCTAACATAATTGCAAAAGGGTTTTCTAATGATCAATTAGCCTTTTTAAATGATAAACTTGGATTATAACCGCGATTGATAATAGACAGTACTGTGCAGCCGTCTTCATCGACCTGGCCAAGGCTTTCGACTCTGTCAACCACCGCATTCTTATTGGCAGACTAAATAGCCTTGGTTTCTCAAATGACTGCCTCGCCTGGTTCACCAACTACTTCTCAGATAGAGTTCAGTGTGTCAAATCGGAGGGCCTGTTGTCTGGACCTATGGCAGTCTCTATGGGGGTGCCACAGGGTTAAATTCTTGGGCCGACACTTTTCTCCGTGTATATCAATGATGTCGCTCTTGCTGCTGGTGACTCTCAGATCCACCTCTACGCAGACGACACCATTTTGTATACATCTGGCCCTTCATTGGACACTGTGTTAACAAACCTCCAAACGAGCTTCAATGCCATACAACACTCCTTCAGTAGCCTCCAACTGCTCTTAAACACTAGTAAAACTAAATGCATGCTTTTCAATCGAACGCTGCTGGCACCCGCCCACCCGACTAGAATTACCACTCTCGACGGGTCTGACCTAGAGTATGTGGACAACTACAAATACCTAGGTGTCTGGTTAGACTGTAAACTCTCCTTCCAGACTCACATAAAGAATCTCCAATCCAAAGTTAAATCTAGAATCGGCTTCCTATTTCGCAACAAAGCCTCCTTCACTCATGCTGCCAAACATGCCCTCGTAAAACTGACTATCCTACCGATCCTTGACTTCGGCGATGTCATTTACAAAATAGCCTCCAACACTCTACTCAGCAAATTGGATGTAGTCTATCACAGTGCCATCCGTTTTGTCTCCAAAGCCCCATACACTACCCACCACTGTGACCTGTACGCTCTTGTTGGCTGGTCCTCACTACATGTTCGTCGTCAAACCCACTGGCTCCAGGCCATCTATAAATCACTGCTAGGCAAATCCCCGCCTTATCTTAGCTCATTGGTCACCATAGCAGCACCCACCCGTAGTCTGCGCTCCAGCAGGTATATCTCACTGGTCATTCCCAAAGCCAACACCTCCTTTGGCCGCCATTCCTTCCAGTTCTCTGCTGCCAATGACTGGAACGAATTGCAAAAATCTCTGAAGCTGGAGACACTTATCTCCCTCACTAACTTTAAGCATCAGTTGTCAGAGCACCTTACCGATCACTGCACCTGTACACAGCCCATCTGAAATTAGCCCACCCAACTACCTCATCCCTATATTGTTATTTATTTTGCTCTTTTGCACCCCAGTATCTCTATTTGCACATAATCTCTTGCACATCTAGCATTCCAGTGTTAATACTATTGTAATTATTTTGCACTATAGCCTATTTATTGCCTTACCTCCATAACTTGCTACATTTGCACACACTGTATTTGTATTTTTGACTTTGTTTTTTTTACCCCATATGTAACTCTGTGTTGTTGTTTTTATCGCACTGCTTTGCTTTATCTTGGCCAGGTCGCAGTTGTAAATGAGAACTTGTTCTCAACTGGCTTACCTGGTTAAATAAAGGTGAAATAAAAAAAATAAAAAAATAATTAGCAAACACAACGTGCCATTGGAACACAGGACTGATGTTTGCTGATAATGGGCCTCTGTACGCCTATGTAGATGTTCCATTAAAAATCAGACGTTTCCAGCTACAATAGCCATTTACAACATTAACAATGTCTACACTGTATTTCTGATCAATTTGATGTTATTTTAATGGACAAAACAAGGAAATGTCTAAGTGACCCCAAACTTTTGAGCGGTACTGTATGTCTGAAATTTGTTTTGATTTAGAATGGACCATTATCATGCACCTGTCTCTGAACATGGGCATGGGGGAAAAAATACATGTCATCTATGCACTTAAATAGCGAATGGAGGACGCTTTTCCCGTGGTTCATTTTCATGCCAGTCAGGTAGGCTATACTCCTGTTGTAAAGAGATGCAATGTGATTCATATTAGGAAAGTTAATAAATATAGTAGGCCTAGCCTATAGAAAGCTGATGGGATCCTCCTCTGTTTTCTCACGCAATTGCATAGCCTATAGAAATGTTGCGCAACATGAGCTGATGGGCTCTCATGAAGTGTTTGATTAGATTTTCGATTACATTTGCATTGATGTCAGAGTGATAAGATGGTCAATAGAGTGCTGAGTACCAGCAGTTAGCAATTTTTGTAGGCTACTAATGACCATCAGCAGCATCAGAGCTTGGAGAAACCTAATTACCGTGACTAAATGGTCACTTGGAATTTGACTGCCGTCATGACCTGTGACCACCGGTGACTGGGGACAATATAATGAAGTGAGGGCAGAGGGGACATAGTGGGGTACAGAGGGAAATAATGGACAGACAGACAGACAGACAGACAGACAAGAGCCTGTCCTACCTGCTCGGTGGAGGCGGAGGGAAGCTGGGCCTTGTTGAAGTGGTCCCCTTGGTCTGAGGACACATAGATAACACGTGGGGCTCCCTGGGAGAGAATCACTTAGTCACAACACAGATCTAACCAAGGCTCCCTGGGAGAGAATCACTTAGTCACAACACAGATCTAACCAATCAAGATCCACAATGTGGTGTTGGACTGTTCACTGACTAGACCAATGAAAGGCAGAGTGAGTCTAAATAACACAGAATTTGAGTGATTTTGTGTTTGTAAATTATATTTCGGCTTATATGTTGATACGCGTGTGTGTTTGTTTGTTTGTGTGTGTGTGTGTGTGTGCATGCATGTGTGCGATTGCTTGCATGAGTATGCAGGCTTGCATGTGTGTGTGTGTGTGTGTGTGTGTGCGTGCGTGTGTGTTTGCATCAGTGTGTGTGTCTCACCAGTGTCTCTATGACTGAGGTGAAGAGGAAGCCTCCTACATAGCCGAAGGAGAAGATGCTGTGTATCACGGTGGTGAATGTCTTCCCCAGGTCCTCTGTCCTCTTCAGGAGCAGCTCTCCTCTTCTGTCTGCCTCCACTAACAACACAACACAATAGACCAGCGCCCTATTCATTAGGCACCAAACAGAAGAAAACCCACCGACACAGGGAGGGATATCTGAAGTTGTCGCTAGTTTTTTGGTTTCCAAATGTTTTTGCTACGGTGTGCACTAATGAATACGACCCTGCTCTCACCTGTTCCTTTGGGACTGAAGCTGAAGAAGAGAGTGATGCCGGAGCCCCTGGCAAAATAAGCAGAGAGAGAGAGAGAGAGAGAGAGAGAGAGAGAGACCCGGTCAATATCATATTTATTACATTTCGTTATTATTTATTACATAGGGGCAAATCCTATAACTTACACTCAAGTAATTTTCACTTAGTCTCCCATTGATTGATATCAATGCATGACTAAGTGAAAATTAATCTTTAGTGACTTAACAAATAGGAGTTTCTCACTCCTACCAAACACACTACAGTTGCCACCAGACCTGGGCTAAACATTCCAATTCAGTCAAACAACAGACAACAGACTGTAGACGTGTGTGCTTTCTGATCTCTGTGTGTTTTCTACATTGATGTATTGAAGTCAGTATTTAGATTGACCACGACACACCTCCGCCCTTTGTCTGGGGACGGCTGATCAAATTGAGCTTTGTGGTGTGTGTGTGTGTGTATGTGTGTGTGTGTACCGTTTGTTCTCACCACGTGAAAGATTGTGTTCCCTCGTGAACCTTTGTCCACACAGCCCCAAAATCCAGAGAAAGCCACAGGCCACCCTGTAAGTGAGAAAAGCATATGATAATGTGTATTTATTGCTTCAATATGTCACTTTTTGGGTGACCCAACCAAATGCACATTGAAATGTGAGTTATAGATCTGTCATTCTCATTGAAAGCAAGTCTAAGAAGCGGTAGATCTGTTCTATAGGCACTATTTCTATGCTTCCCGTTCTTACGTTTCGTTTTTGGTCTTTTACTTTCGGTTTTGTACACAAGCTTGAAAATACAATATACAGTGGGGGAAAAAAGTATTTAGTCAGCCACCAATTGTGCAAGTTCTCCCACTTAAAAAGATGAGAGAGGCCTGTAATTTTCATCATAGGTACACGTCAACTATGACAGACAAAATGAGGAAAAAAAATCCAGAAAATCACATTGTAGGATTTTTAATGAATTTATTTGCTAATTATGGTGGAAAATAAGTATTTGGTCAATAACAAAAGTTTCTCAATACTTTGTTATATACCCTTTGTTGGCAATGACACAGGTCAAACGTTTTCTGTAAGTCTTCACAAGGTTTTCACACACTGTTGCTGGTATTTTGGACCATTCCTCCATGCAGATCTCCTCTAGAGCAGTGATGTTTTGGGGCTGTCGCTGGGCAACACGGACTTTCAACTCCCTCCAAAGATTTTCTATAGGGTTGAGATCTGGAGACTCCAGGACCTTGAAATGCTTCTTACGAAGCCACTCCTTCGTTGCCCGGGCGGTGTGTTTGGGATCATTGTCATGCTGAAAGACCCAGCCACGTTTCATCTTCAATGCCCTTGCTGATAGAAGGAGGTTTTCACTCAAAATCTCACGATACATGGCCCCATTCATTCTTTCCTTTACACGGATCAGTCGTCCTGGTCCCTTTGCAGAAAAACAGCCCCAAAGTATGATGTTTTCACTCCCATGCTTCACAGTAGGTATGGTGTTCTTTGGATGCAACTCAGCATTCTTTGTCCTCCAAACACGACGAGTTGAGTTTTTACCAAAAAGTTATATTTTGGTTTCATCTGACCATATGACATTCTCCCAATCCTCTTCTGGATGCACTCTAGCAAACTTCAGACAGGCCTGGACATGTACTGGCTTAAGCAGGGGGACACGTCTAGCACTGCAGGATTTGAGTCCCTGGCGGTGTAGTGTGTTACTGATGGTAGGCTTTGTTACTTTGGTCCCAGCTCTCTGCAGGTCATTCACTAGGTCCCCCCGTGTGGTTCTGGGATTTTTGCTCACCGTTCTTGTGATCATTTAGACCCCACGGGGTGAGATCTTGCGTGGAGCCCCAGATCGAGGGAGATTATCAGTGGTATTGTATGTCTTCCATTTCCTAATAATTGCTCCCACAGTTGATTTCTTCAAACCAAGCTGCTTACCTATTGCAGATTCAGTCTTCCCAGCCTGGTGCAGGTCTACAATTTTGTTTCTGGTGTCCTTTGACAGCTCTTTGGTCTTGGCCATAGTGGAGTTTGGAGTGTGACTGTTTGAGGTTGTGGACAGGTGTCTTTTATACTGATAACAAGTTCAAACAGGTGCCATTAATACAGGTAACGAGTGGAGGACAGAGGAGCCTCTTAAAGAAGAAGTTACAGGTCTGTGAGAGCCAGAAATCTTGCTTGTTTGTAGGTGACCAAATACTTATTTTCCACCATAATTTGCAAATAAATTCATTAAAAATCCTACAATGTGATTTTCTGGATTTTCTTTTCTCAATTTGTCTGTCATAGTTGACGTGTACCTATGATGAAAATTACAGGCCTCTGTCATCTTTTTAAGTGGGAGAACTTGCACAATTGGTGGCTGACTAAATACTTTTTTTCCCCACTGTATTTGGTTATTGAAAATATATTTCACAGCGGTTTAGATGGTACAATGATTATCTACACTATACTTGCTTGTTTTGTCACATAAACTGAAATTAGGCAAACTATTCAAATTTTTTGCAACTAGGAAATGGCGGAGTGATTTCTGCATATTGCACCTTTAAGCTGAGTTAAAGGTGTGTGTGTGTGTGTGTGTGTGTGTGTGTGAGGTGAGGTGAGGTGAGTGTGAACTTAACAGCTGAATTTCATGTGAAAATTCTATACGATCACAAAGAGATAGAGAGCACGTTTGTTTATTTACTCACATCAATGCTGATGACCACTAAGTATTCGGGATTCAGGAAGTGGAAGGTGATTGGCTGGGCCGGGTGAAAGGGCAGCTGGACAGACTTAAAGGACACTCCGGCGTCAGTCGAGGTAAAGATGACGCCACCAGGGTTGTCCAAGACCGGTGTGTCTGCAGTCAGAATCACCTGTCAATCAGAACAAGCACCATCGGTGATGGGAGGTTGCCTGAGGGTGCATCTCAATAGTCTAAACTGGCTTCCTCCCCTTGTCTTCTCTATTGTCTTCATATAATTCACCTCCCCAACCCCAAAATAAAACTATGAGGCCTCATCCTGGGGTGTATTCATTAGACGCCAAGCAGACAAAAACAGTGGAATTTGTCCACTAAGATACGCTTGCTTTCATTGCTGAACATTTTCCGTTGCAAATTGAATACCACCCTGTTGTGGTTGTTTAGGAGGAAAGGGTTTGGTGGTTTTGTTGTTCTCACTGTCTAGTCTTCACACCAGAGTTCTGAGCAACGTGACCACAGTGGCAAGTGGAGGAGAGTGGTGAAACTGAGATGTGGTGCCTCAAGCTGATTGGACAGCAAGAACCAAGACAGCTGATGTGTCTGCACATGCATGCCAGACAGTCACAAACACACACACATATACCCACACACATGCAGACACACACACACAGACTGTCATCAGAATGCTTTCCTCCATGTACACTTGTGATCTGGCAGCTTACCTGCTGAGAGTTCCCTGGTCCAGCCAGAAGTCCAAATTCCTTCCTTATGAAGGTGTTGTTGATGAGATGAGAAACATCATGGAAAGACTTGCCATAGTCTGCACTGAGAGGGGAGGATAACAAGCCAAAATGTCAAAACACTGGCTCAGTTAATCTATTCTACACACAGACTGACACAGACAGACAGACAGACAGACACACAGACAGACAGACACACAGACAGACACAGACAGACGGGCAGACAGAGACAGAAAGACAGACAGACAGACAGACATATAGATACAGACAGACAGATTGCCACCATCCACTAACCTGCGGTACAGTCGTGAAGAACCGCCCTCGAAGAAGGAGTCTAGAGGAGCACTGACTGTAGACAACACCAAGATTACCTGGTGGGACACAAAATAACACTTGGCTAAACATCACCATAACATTTACATTTTAGTCATTTAGCAGACACTCTTATCCAGAGTGACTTACAGGAGCAATTAGGGTTAAGTGCCTTGTTCAAGGGCACAGACAGATTTTTCACCTAGTCGGGGATTAGAACCAGCGACCTTTCGGTTACTGGCACAACGCTCTTAACCACTAAGCTACCTGCCGCCCCACTGTACTATTACCAGTTTATGTACAGTTAGCAATGCCCATTTATGCACCCCTGTCATTACAATCAATCACTCAATCAATCACTCACTTACTCACTCACTCACTCACTCACTCACTCACTCAATCAATCAACCAACCAATTAACCAATCACTCACTCATTCAATCACTCACCCAACCAACCAATCATTCACTCACTCACTCAATCAATCAATCAATCAATCAATCAATCAATCAACCAAATGAAAACATTGTTGTCAAAGCCTTAAATTGTTTCCTCTGTCCTCCTCCTTTTTCCTTCCCTTCGTCTGCATCGATGTGAGCGAACTGGACAGGTGAAAGCAAATTCCCTGTAGGTATCTATCACGTTTCCTCACTGTCAGGTTATCGCAGATGAAAGAGAGGAAAGAGGGAAGGAAGCTACTCCAGCCTATTGAGCTGCACCCGTTTCAGATGCACCCCATGAATGATGATGACAATGATTCTACATCCATCATCCATTAAGTGAGGACCATACTTACTCCTGTCCCGTCTCCAACCCATGTGACAGTAAAACTGGAGCCATCATCACCATGAAACCCTGTCTGAAGGGAGAGAAAGAAAGAGAGAGCGATGGAGAGAGAGAGAGAGAGAGAGAGAGAGAGAGAGAGAGAGAGAGAGAGAGAGAGAGAGAGAGAGTGAAATCGAGAGAGAGACTCATCTTACTCACATACAAGCATAACATCACACCTTCAGAGCTGATTAACCTTATGACAACCCAAGTAGCCCTACCCTCAAAACTATCACACACAAAATCATTAATAAAGCAAGCATTAATCATTAACAAGCAGTAGGCTAATACAACAACAACAAAATCCCTTGCTCACGAACGTTATGATGACATATTATGATAAATTAGCATTTATTTACGCAATTCCAAATTGCAAAAGTAAAATGCGGTGTTGATGCTCTAGCAGTTGATAAAGTAAGTCAAAAACGGCACTGACATCAAATCAAATCAAATTTTATTGGTCACATGCGCCGAATACAACAGGTGCAGACATTACAGTGAAATGCTTACTTACAGCCCTTAACCAACAGTGCATTTATTTTAAACAAAAAAAGTAAGAATAAAACAACAACTAAAAAAGTGTTGAAAATAGCTCTCACCTCGTGTGTATTTTGATCCAACACCCTGTGTTCTAATGGTGTAAGACGGAGTGTACAAGCGGTGAAAGTGGGACTTGGAGAAGCTATGGTATCCCTTTCTGGCCGTGAGAGGACTTTACCGTGGTTCCCAAATTGCTGAGTCCGATGGAAAGACACCGTTCTCCGGTTTCGTTGCTCTTTGCACTGACCCCCCACACCCAGAAGAAGCAAGCATGCCCCACCGAGGACCAAAAGTCTCCAAGTCATTTTGATGTGGTGGGCTAGAAATAATGGTAAAGTCCCAAATCCCACAGTTCTGTCACGTATGACAGGCTAGCATTGCCTTTCGTTTCAGGCGACAAATGACAAGTGTCCTACTTGAAAGGCAGGGGGGCGGAGAGACACATGTTTGACGGGTCATTTACATAACATCTGCTGCCAGCGCGTATTTCAACGTTTGTTTGCCCCCATGCCGCATCCAAGTGATGTCCATACAGATGTAGGCTACAAAACCTCCTTCACATCAGCCACTATAATGCCTTTGCTAAAACTGATAGTAGGCTAAGCCTATAGCAGCATATATAGATTGACTCAATGTTAATGCTAAGCCTATAGCAGCATATACAGGTAAAAGTCAGTAAATTAGAATATTTTGAAAAACTTGATTTATTTCAGTAATTGCATTCAAAAGGTGTAACTTGTACATTATATTTATTCATTGCACACAGACTGATGCATTCAAATGTTTATTTCATTTAATTTTGATGATTTGAAGTGGCAACAAATGAAAATCCAAAATTCCGTGTGTCACAAAATTAGAATATTGTGTAAGGGTTACATTTTGAAGACACCTGGTGCCACAAAATAATCAGCTGATTAACTCAAAACACCTGCAAAGGGCTTTAAATGGTCTCTCAGTCCAGTTCTGAAGCCTACACAAACATGGGGAAGACTTCAGATTTGACAGCTGTCCAAAAGGCGACCATCGACACATTGCACAAGGAGGGAAAGACACAAAAGGTTATTGCAGAAGAGGCTGGCTGTTCTCAGAGCTCTGTGTCCAAACACATTAATAGAGAGGCAAAGGGAAGGAAAAACTGTGGTCAGAAAAAGTGTACAAGCGATAGGGATCACCGCGCCCTAGTCAAGATTGTGAAAAAAAACCCATTCAAAAATGTGGGGGAGATTCACAAGGAGTGGACAGCTGCTGGAGTCAGGGCTTCAAGATCCACCACCAAGAGACGCTTGAAAGACATGGGTTTCAACTGCCGCATACCTCGTGTCAAGCCACTGTTGACCAAGAAACAGCGCAAAAAGCGTCTCACCTGGGCTAAGGAAAAAAAGAGCTGGACTGCTGCTGAGTGGTCTAAAGTCATGTTTTCTGACGAAAGCAAATTTTGCATTTCCTTTGGAAATCGAGGTCCCAGAGTCTGGAGGAAGACAGGAGAGGCACAGGATCCACGTTGCCTGAAGTCTAGTGTAAAGTTTCCACCATCAGTGATGGTTTGGGGTGCCATGTCATCTGCTGGTGTCGGTCCACTCTGTTTCCTGAGATCAAGGGTCAACGCAGCCGTCTACCAGCAAGTTTTAGAGCACTTCATGCTTCCTGCTGCTGACCTGCTCTATGGAGATGGAGATTTCAGGTTCCAACAGGACTTGGCGCCTGCACACAGCGCAAAATCTACCCGTGCCTGGTTTACGGACCATGGTATTTCTGTTCTAAATTGGCCAGCCAACTCCCCTGACCTTAGCCCCATAGAAAATCTGTGGGGTATTGTGAAAAGGAAGATGCAGAATGCCAGACCCAACAACGCAGAAGAGTTGAAGGCCACTATCAGAGCAACCTGGGCTCTCATAACACCTGAGCAGTGCCAGAAACTCATCGACTCCATGCCACGCCGCATTAATGCAGTAATTGAGGCAAAAGGAGCTCCAACCAAGTATTGAGTATTGTACATGCTCATATTTTTCATTTTCATACTTTTCAGTTGGCCAACATTTCTAAAAAATCCCTTTTTTGTATTAGCCTTAAGTAATATTCTAATTTTGTGACACACGGAATTTTGGATTTTCATTTGTTGCCACTTCAAATCATCAAAATTAAATGAAATAAACATTTGAATGCATCAGTCTGTGTGCAATGAATAAATATAATGTACAAGTTACACCTTTTGAATGCAATTACTGAAATAAATCAAGTTTTTCAAAATATTCTAATTTACTGACTTTTACCTGTATAGATTGACTCAATGTTAATGCTATAGTAGCTATAGGCTAACTTCCCTGTAGCATAACAAGTATAATGTATGTATTACAAGTGTGAGAAAAGTATCTCCCACCATAGCAACACATCTACAGTAGTTTGCAAAGTATTACTACATAGAACTAAGCAACCTGCCTAATAGATTTAATGTCATCAGCAACTATGTATGCGCTTCTCCCTTGTCCGGCGCACAGTAAAACAACTGTTCAACAGATGGCGCAGTTGGCCTATAAGAGAACACTGTAGCCATTTGAACAAATTCCTTTTGTGATTTTTTTTACAAGTTCATGGAGACCTGTTGTTTATGATACGTTGACTTGGCTAGAGAGAGAGGAGACTTAGTAACACATTTAAAGCAGAATTATTGTGGGTACATGCATTTACATTCAATATGTCCCTCAGCTCTCCTGAATATTTTTGAGGAGACCATCATTAGACAGGCCAAAAAGATCATATCGGACTCCACGCATGTACTGAACATTGAGTCCCAGCTGATGCCACCAGGGAGGTGTAATGGGGCAGGGTTTCTCAAAGTGGGGTCCGTGGACCAATGGCCAAATCTCAAAATACTACACTGCTCAAAAAAATTAAAGGGAACACTTAAACAACACAATGTAACTCCAAGTCAATCACACTTCTGTGAAATTAAACTGTCCACTTAGGAAGCAACACTGATTGACAAAAAATGTCACATGCTGTTGTGCAAATGGAATAGACAACAGGTGGAAATTATAGGTAATTAGCAAGACACCCCCAATAAAGGACTGGTTTTGCAGGTGGTGACCACAGACCACTTCTCAGTTCCTATGCTTTCTGGCTGATGTTTTGGTCACTTTTGAATGCTGGCGGTGCTTTCACTCTAGTGGTAGCATGAGACGGAGTCTACAACCCACACAAGTGGCTCAGGTAGTGCAGCTCATCCAGGATGGCACATCAATGTGAGCTGTGGCAAGAAGGTTTGCTGTGTCTGTCAGCGTAGTGTCCAGAGCATGGAGGCGCTACCAGGAGACAGGCCAGAACATCAGGAGACGTGGAGGAGGCCGTAGGAGGGCAACAACCCAGCAGCCGGACCGCTACCTCCGCCTTTGTGCAAGGAGGAGCAGGAGGAGCACTGCCAGAGCCCTGCAAAATGACCTCCAGCAGGCCACAAATGTGCATGTGTCTGCTCAAACGGTCAGAAACAGACTCCATGAGGGCGGTATGAGGGCCCGACGTCCACAGGTGGGGGTTGTGCTTACAGCCCAACACCGTGCAGGACGTTTGGCATTTGCCAGAGAACACCAAGATTGGCAAATTCGCCACTGGCGCCCTGTGCTCTTCACAGATGAAAGCAGGTTCACACTGAGCACATGTAACAGACGTGACAGAGTCTGGAGACGCCGTGGAGAACGTTCTACTGCCTGCAACATCCTCCAGCATGACCGGTTTGGCGGTGGGTCAGTCATGGTGTGGGGTGGCATTTCTTTGGGGGGCCGCACAGCCCTCCATGTGCTCGCCAGAGGTAGCCTGACTGCCATTAGGTACCGAGATGAGATCCTCAGACCCCTTGTGAGACCATATGCTGGTGCGGTTGGCCCTGGGTTCCTCCTAATGCAAGACAATGCTAGACCTCATGTGGCTGGAGTGTGTCAGCAGTTCCTGCAAGAGGAAGGCATTGATGCTATGGACCGCCCGTTCCCCAGACCTGAATCCAATTGAGCACATCTGGGACATCATGTCTCGCTCCATCCACCAACGCCACGTTGCACCACAGACTGTCCAGGAGTTGGCGGATGCTTTAGTCCAGGTCTGGGAGGAGATCCCTCAGGAGACCATCCGCCACCTCATCAGGAGCATGCCCAGGCGTTGTAGGGAGGTCATACAGGCACGTGGAGGCCACACACACACTACTGAGCCTCATTTTGACTTGTTTTAAGGACATTACATCAAAGTTGGATCAGCCTGTAGTGTGGTTTTCCACTTTAATTTTGAGGGTGACTCCAAATCCAGACCTCCATGGGTTGATAAATTTGATTTCCATTGATCATTTTTGTGTGATTTTGTTGTCAGCACATTCAACTATGTAAAGAAAAAAGTATTTAATAAGATTATTTCATTCATTCAGATCTAGGATGTGTTATTTTAGTGTTCCCTTTATTTTTTTGAGCAGTGTATATATATATACACTACCGTTCAAAAGTTTGGGGTCACTTAGACATTTTTTGTCCATTAAAATAACATCAAATTGATCAGAAATACAGTGTAGACATTGTTAATGTTGTAAATGTCTGTTGTAGCTGGAAACGTCTGATTTTTAATGGAATATCTACATAGGAGTACAGAGGCCCATTATCAGCAACCATCAGTCCTGTGTTCCAATGGCACGTTGTGTTTGCTAATCCAAGTTTATCATTTTAAAAAGGCTAATTGATCATTAGAAAACCCTTTTGCAATTATGTTAGCACAGCTGAAAACTGTTGTGCGGATTAAAGAAGCAATAAAACTGGCCTTCTTGAGACTAGTTGAGTATCTGGAGCATCAGCAATTGTGGGTTCGATTACAGGCTCCAAATGGCCAGAAACAAATAACTTTCTTCTGAAACTCGTCAGTCTATTCTTGTTCTGAGAAATGAAGGTTATTCCATGTGAGAAATTGCCAAGAAACTGAAGATCTCGTACAACGCTGTGCACAACTCCCTTCACAGAACAGCGCAAACTGGCTCTAACCAGAATAGAAAGAGGAGTGGGAGGCCCCGGTGCACAACTGAGCAAGAGGACAAATACATTAGAGTGTCTAGTTTGAGAAACAGACGCCTCGCAGGTCCTCAATTAACAGCTTCATTAAATAGTACCCGCAAAACACCAGTCTCAACGTCAACAGTGAAGAGGCGACTCCGGGATGCTGACCTAGGCAGAGTCGCAAAGAAAAAGTCATATCTCAGACTGGCCAATAAAGATAAAAGATTAAGATGGGCAGTCTGAGATATGGCTTTTTCTTTGCAACTCTGCCTAGAAGGTCAGCATCCCGGAGTCACCTCTTCACTGTTGACTTTGAGACTGGTGTTTTGCGGGTACTATTTAATGAAGCTGCCAGTTGAGGACCAGTGAGGCGTCTGTTTCTAAAACTAGACACTCTTGCTCAGTTCTGCACCGGGGCCTCCCACTCCTCTTTCTATTCTGGTAAGAGCCAGTTTGCGCTGTTCTGTGAAGGGAGTAGTACACAGCACCCCCACACCATAACACCTCCTCCACTATGCTTTACGGTTGGAAATACACATGCAGAGATAATCCGTTCACCCACACCACGTCTCACAAAGACACGCCGGTTGGAACCAAAAATCTCCAATTTGGACTCCAGACCAAAGGACAAATTTCACCGGTCTAATGTCCATTGCTCGTGTTTCTTGGCCCAAGCAAGTCTCTTCTTATTATTGGTGTCCTTTAGTAGTGGTTTCTTTGCAGCAATTCGACCATGAAGGCCTGATTCACACAGTCTCCTCTGAACAGTTGATATTGAGATGTGTCTGTTACTTGATCTCTG
This sequence comes from Coregonus lavaretus, assembly GCF_964263955.1. Classification (NCBI taxonomy): domain Eukaryota; kingdom Metazoa; phylum Chordata; class Actinopteri; order Salmoniformes; family Salmonidae; genus Coregonus; species Coregonus lavaretus. The sequence continues at coordinate 63,580 of NW_028166503.1, forward strand.
TGAAGCATTTAATTGGGCTGCAATTTCTGAGGCTGGTAACTCTAATGAACTTATCCTCTGCAGCAGAGGTAACTCTGGGTCTTCCATTCCTGTGGCGGTCCTCATGAGAGCCAGTTTCATCATAGCACTTGATGGTTTTTGCAACTGCAATTGAAGAAACTTTCAAAGTTCTTGAAATGTTCCATATTGACTGACCTTCATATCAAGTAATGATGGACTGTCGTTTCTCTTTGCTTATTTGAGCTGTTCGTGCCATAACATGGACTTGGTCTTTTACCAAATAGGGCTATCTTCTGTATACCCCCCCCCCCCCCCCCCCCCACACACACACACACACCCTACCCTGTCACAACACAACTGATTGGCTCAAACACATTAAGAAGGTTAAGAAATTCCACAAATTAACTTTTAAGAAGGCACACCTGTTAATTGAAATGCATTCCAGGTGACTACCTCATGAAGCTGGTTGAGAGAATGCCAATAGTTTGCAAAGCTGTCATAAAGGCAAAGGGTGGCTATTTGAAGAATCTCAAATATAAATTATATTTTGATTTGTTTAACACTTTTTTGGTTACTACATGATTCCATATGTGTTATTTCATAGTTTTGATGTCTTCACTATTATTCTACAATGTAGAAAATAGTAAAAATAAAGAAAAACCCTGGAATGAGTAGGTGTGTCCAAACTTTTGACTGGTACTGTATGTTGTTGTCACGATCGCTGACAGATGAAGCAGACCAAGGCGCAGCGTGATAGGCGTACATTCTTTGTTGTACTTAACACACGATCAAAACAATAAACCAAACGATACGTGAAGTCCTAGGTCATACACAAAACCTTACGGAACAAGATCCCACAATGACTAGTGAAAACAGGCTGCCTAAGTATGGTTCCCAATCAGAGACAACGAGCTACAGCTGCCTCTGATTGGGAACCACCCTGGCCAACATAGATCTAACCGATCTAGAACGAAAACCATAGCAAACAAAACATAGAAAATCCACACCCTGGCTCAACAATTAAGAGTCCCCAGAGCCAGGGCGTGACAGTACCCCCCCCCAAAGGTGCGGACTGCGACCGCGCCAACCAAACACAAGAGGGTAGGGGCCAGGTGGGCATTCCGCCTCGGAGGCGGATCCGGCTCTGGGCGTGACCACCACACTCTCTCTACCCCCCCGTTGCGCCCCTGGTCTGGTCTGGCCCCGCTGGCCGGAGCTGGACTGAACACCGGTGGAGCGGATTGCTCTGGCTCCGGCGTGGAAAAGCTGACCGGTGCCGGACCAGGCACCGGTGGAACAGGCACGGACCGTGCCGGACTGACGACGCGCACCACAGGCTTGGTGCGGGGAGCAGGAACGGGCCGGACCGGGCTGATGACGCGCACCACTGGCTTGGTGCGGGGAGCAGGACGGGCCGGACCAGGCTGACGACGCGCACCATTGGCTTGGTGCGGGGAGCAGGAACAGGCCGGACCGGGCTGGCGACGCTCACCACTGGCTTCGTGCGGGGAGCAGGAACGGGCCGGACCGGGCTGACGACGCGCACCATTGGCTTGGTGCGGGGAGCAGGAACAGGCCGGACCGGGCTGGCGACGCGCACCATTGGCTTGGTGCGGGGAGCAGGAACAGGCCGGACCGGGCTGGCGACGCGCACCACTGGCTTGGTGCGGGGAGCAGGAACGGGCCGGACCGGGCTGACGACGCGCACCATTGGCTTGGTGCGGGGAGCAGGAACAGGCCGGACCGGGCTGGCGATACGCACCACTGGCTTGGTGCGGCGAGCAGGAACGGGCCGGACCGGGCTGGGAACACACACCACTGGCCTTGTGCGGGAATCAGGAACGGGCCGGACCGGACTGGTGACACACACCACTTGCTTGGTGCGAGGAGCGGGACTGGGTTTCCTCATAAACCTCCGCTCCCTCTGCTGCCTAACCAGTTCCTCTCGCCGTGCCTCCACACTCTCCCTCGTGACCAATAGCCCCCGTAACCTGGCGGCCTCCTCTGCTAACCGGCTGAACAGCTCTATCGCGGCCTCCTGCTGCCTCGTCGTCCACGGCGTGAGCCCCCCCCTAAAAATTTTTTGGGCTTGTCTCTCCCCCGTGAACATGGCCTCCATGCCTCTCGCCAGACTCTCTCTCCTCTCCTCCCAAGTCCATCCTCTCTCCTCTTCATGCTGCTTGATCCAGTCGTGGTGGGATCTTCTGTCACGATCGCTGACAGATGAAGCGGACCAAGGCGCAGCGTGATAAGCGTACATTCTTTATTGTACTTAACACACGATCAAAACAATAAACCAAACGATACGTGAAGTCCTAGGTCATACACAAAACCTTACGGAACAAGTTCCCACAATGACTAGTGAAAACAGGCTGCCTAAGTATGGTTCCCAATCAGAGACAACGAGCTACAGCTGCCTCTGATTGGGAACCACCCTGGCCAACATAGATCTAACCGATCTAGAACGAAAACCATAGCAAACAAAACATAGAAAATCCACACCCCGGCTCAACAATTAAGAGTCCCCAGAGCCAGGGCGTGACAGTTGTGTTGATTGATTGTATGTATTCATGTGGAATCAGCAGCACTCTTTAATTGTCCAAGTCAAATTTCCCCTCTGGGACAATGAAGTACACTACCAGTCAAAAGTTTGGACACACCTACTCAAATTTGAGATTTTTGTTTCCAACCGCTGTGTCTTTGTGAGACGCGGTGTGGGTGAATGGATTATCTCTGCATGTGTAGTTCCCACCGTAAAGCATGGAGGAGGAGGTGTTATGGTTTGGGGGTGCTTTGCTGGAGACGCTGTCTGTGATTTATTTAGAATTCAAGGCACACTTAACCAGCATGGCTACCACAGCATTCTACAGCGATACGCCATCCAATGTGGTTTGGGCTTAGTCACCTGGAATGCATTTCAATTAACAGGTGTGCCTTCTTAAAAGTTAATTTATGGAATTTCTTTCCTTCTTAATGCGTTTGAGCCAATCAGTTGTGTTGTGACAAGGTAGGGGGGTATACAGAAGATAGCCCTATTTGGTAAAAGACCAAGTCCATATTATGGCAAGAACAGCTCAAATAAGCAAAGAGAAACGACAGTCCATCATTGCTTTAAGACATGAAGGTCAGTCAACACAGAACATTTGAAGAACTTTGAAAGTTTCTTCAAGTGCAGTCGCAAAAACCATCAAACGCTATGATGAAACTGGCTCTCATGATTACCGCCACAGGAATGGAAGACCCAGAGTTACCTCTGCTGCAGAGGATAAGTTCATTAGAGTTACCAGCCTCAGAAATTGCAGCCCAAATAAATGCTTCACAGAGTTCAATCACAGACACATCTCAACATCAACTGTTCAGAGGGGACTGTGTGAATCAGGCCTTCGTGGTTGAATTGTTGCAAAGAAACCACTACTAAAGGACACCAATAATAAGAAGAGACCTGTTTGGGCCAAGAAACACAAGCAATGGACATTAGACCGGTGGAAATGTGTCCTTTGGTCTGGAGTCCAAATTGGAGATTTTTGGTTCAAACCGCCATGTCTTTGTGAGACGTGGTGTAGGTGAACGGATGATCTCTGCATGTGTAGTTCCCACCGTAAAGCATGGAGGAGGAGGTGTTATGGTGTGGGGGTGCTTTGCTGGTGACACTGTCTGTGATTTATTTAGAATTCAAGGCACACTTAACCAGCATGGCTACCACAGCATTCTACAGCGATACGCCATCCCATCTGGTTTGGGCTTAGTGGGACTATGTGGTCCTCTGTAGCTCAGCTGGTAGAGCACGGCGCTTGTAACGCCAAGGTAGTGGGTTCGATCCCCGGGACCACCCATACACAAAAATGTATGCACGCATGACTGTAAGTCGCTTTGGATAAAAGCGTCTGCTAAATGGCATATTATTATTATTATTATTATTATATTACTATCATTTGTTTTTCAACAGGACAATGACCCAACACACCTCCAGGCTGTGTAAGGGCTATTTTACAAGAAGGAGAGTGATGGAGTGCTGCATCAGATGACCTGGCCTCCACAATCCCCCGACCTCAACCCAATTGAGATGGTTTGGGATGAGTCGGACGGCAGAGTGAAGGAAAAGCAGCCAACAAGTGCTCAGCATATGTGGGAACTCCTTCAAGACTTTTGGAAAGGAATGCCAAGAGTGTGCAAAACTGTCATCAAGGCAAAGGGTGGCTATTTGAAGAATCTCAAATATATTTTGATTTGTTTAACACTTTTTTGGTTACTACATGAATCCATATGTGTTATTTAATGGTTTTGATGTCTTCACTATTATTCTACAATATAGAAAATATTAAAAATAAAGAAAAACCCTTGGATGAGTAGGTGTATCCAAACTTTTGACTGGTACTGTATATCAAATAATATCATATGATATGCAAGATGAGAGAGCAACTTACATCTTAGATGCAAGTGCATAGTACAACATGATGTGGTTAGTACCACCAGCGGCTAATAGTCTGGCATAAAAGCATCGCATTTCTATCAACATGAAATTATGGCATAATAGCCCTGGTGACTAAAAGGGCCAACCTAAAGAGTCTAAAGACTATAGTCATTCTGAATTACGTAAAGGCCTACATCATTACAGACGTTGGTCGATATGAAACTGATAAATATTCAGTTGAACAATGAAAGTCATGTTTTTTCTCATCATTTAGCATTTTCAGTTGATTTATTTTATTCTGTTTCCTGTGAGATCTGTGATGGAAAACACTTGTACACCCTATTTTATGTTGTGTGATCAATGAAGCAGGTTACTCATGTTCCTGTATATTTGTAAGCAGATATGGCATCCGGTTTGGGTTCTCCTTCATCCGCATTCATTTATGCAAATAAAAAATGGAATAGCCAAAATACAAGCAATAATAATTCATTTTATTCACAACAGCCTACAGCACAGCACAGACAAATTTTTTCCCCCTAGTCGGCTCGGGGATTCCAACCAGCGATCTTTCTGTTACTGCCCCAACGCTCTACTCGCTGCCCTACCAAGTATTAGTATAGTATAGAGTTGATAGATCTACATAGTAATAGCTGTCAATATGATCTAGTACTTTAGTAATAGCCTACTATAAACATAAACTAGGGTGTTCTTCAAACGTGCAAATCAAGTTAAACAACTCATCAAATCCGTAGTGACCTGTATAAATCAAACCACACTGCGCACAGTTCAACGTCTAGTTTTGAATTACACAATTACACAATTCAACAAAAAAAATCAACAAAAAATGTCACCATGTCATTGGATTTAGTTTAAAAGTTGGGGGAACAAAATACAAAATGCTCTGAAGTTGCTGACTTTTTGAAAATGTCATCACATAGATTTTTGGGGGGTTGAAATGACGTGGAAACAGCGTTGATTCAACCAGTTTTTGCTCAGTGGGAGTGGGACACAAACTAGTTAAACTGAAAGCGAACCATGATGAAAGACTCAAGAATGTTATTGTAAAAATCAGGGTACACATTATACAGTGCAAGCAGTAATTGACAAACAAAAACCTGACAAGTGAAGCCTGTTCGTGTCCACTGTCTTCCCAGAATAGTCAATAAATCTATTGAATTATCCTCCACATGACGTCCTCATCATGATCCAATGCGTTTGTTACTCCCTGAACCTCTCGAATGGGTTGAAGACATCCGTCTGTCAGTACATCTGTCCAACTGTAAATAGTCTGCAGGATCCGCGTCTTGGACATGCATGAGACCACCAAAGGAATCCACCATTCCCATCAGCGCGGCGAGGACAGTGAACGCTGTCCCGATAAAAAACATCTTCAAGACGTCTGTCATCATAGCTCTTCCAATGAAATGGACGTGGTCTTCGGTTGCACAACCGCACAAATAATGTGTTTCGTTGTTTGTACTCTTTTACATGTAGTTTCCAAAACGTATACTAAATTACTATTACTTAAACGGAAAAGCAACCAGACATTAACCGCGTGGTGAGAAAGAAGACTACCAGAGAGCGCTTCCAGAAACTGTTGAGTACTGTATTTACAATATGCCTACCGATTTTAAACTTCAACTTGAACAGAGTAGTCCAACTCCCGACCCAAGGTGGAAGACAGACTTTCCTTGCCAATGACGACACAGGCTTTAGATATTCCTAAAGTTTTCTTTAAAACGCTTTGAAAACAGTCGAGGTAAATAAGGTACTCTCCTCTTGATATCAGACAGCAATGTGGCAATGTCATGCTTGCAGCGCTATCGTGTTTAATGACATCATCAAATAGATGGGAATTTCCAGTGATTGAGTGCTGCATCAGATGACCTGGCCTCCACAATCCCCCGACCTCAACCCAATTGAGATGGTTTGGGATGAGTCGGACGGCAGAGTGAAGGAAAAGCAGCCAACAAGTGCTCAGCATATGTGGGAACTCCTTCAAGACTTTTGGAAAGGAATGCCAAGAGTGTGCAAAACTGTCATCAAGGCAAAGGGTGGCTATTTGAAGAATCTCAAATATATTTTGATTTGTTTAACACTTTTTTGGTTACTACATGAATCCATATGTGTTATTTAATGGTTTTGATGTCTTCACTATTATTCTACAATATAGAAAATATTAAAAATAAAGAAAAACCCTTGGATGAGTAGGTGTATCCAAACTTTTGACTGGTACTGTATATCAAATAATATCATATGATATGCAAGATGAGAGAGCAACTTACATCTTAGAAGCAAGTGCATAGTACAACATGATGTGGTTAGTACCACCAGCGGCTAATAGTCTGGCATAAAAGCATCGCATTTCTATCAACATGAAATTATGGCATAATAGCCCTGGTGACTAAAAGGGCCAACCGAAAGAGTCTAAAGACTATAGTCATTCTGAATTACGTAAAGGCCTACATCATTACAGACGTTGGTCGATATGAAACTGATAAATATTCAGTTGAACAATGAAAGTCATGTTTTTTCTCATCATTTAGCATTTTCAGTTGATTTATTTTATTCTGTTTCCTGTGAGATCTGTGATGGAAAACACTTGTACACCCTATTTTATGTTGTGTGATCAATGAAGCAGGTTACTCATGTTCCTGTATATTTGTAAGCAGATATGGCATCCGGTTTGGGTTCTCCTTCATCCGCATTCATTTATGCAAATAAAAAATGGAATAGCCAAAATACAAGCAATAATAATTCATTTTATTCACAACAGCCTATAAAAAGTGTTTTTCTTTTTAAGTTTTTTTATGACACAATATTGCAGTGCATGATGAACAGCCAATGTGTGCATAATGTAACTTTCTTTTTTTTACCCTGTATGTGATCTTCAATATACAACAAATAGCCTACATGATATAGGCAATACCATGTATACAGATTAGTACATTTTAGTCATTTAGCAGACGCTCCTATCCAGTGACTTAATGTTTGCTAAATTAAGTAACTTGCTCAAGGGCACAGACAGATTTTTTCCCCCTAGTCGGCTCGGGGATTCCAACCAGCGATCTTTCTGTTACTGCCCCAACGCTCTACTCGCTGCCCTACCAAGTATTAGTATAGTATAGAGTTGATAGATCTCCATAGTAATAGCTGTCAATATGATCTAGTACTTTAGTAATAGCCTACTATAAACATAAACTAGGGTGTTCTTCAAACGTGCAAATCAAGTTAAACAACTCATCAAATCCGTAGTGACCTGTATAAATCAAACCACACTGCGCACAGTTTAACGTCTAGTTTTGAATTACACAATTCAACAACAGAAATAAATAAAAAATGTCACCATGTCATTGGATTTAGTTTAAAAGTTGGGGGAACAAAATACAAAATGCTCTGAAGTTGCTGACTTTTTGAAAATGTCATCACATAGATTTTTGGGGGGTTGAAATGACGTGGAAACAGCGTTGATTCAACCAGTTTTTGCTCAGTGGGAGTGGGACACAAACTAGTTAAACTGAAAGCGAACCATGATGAAAGACTCAAGAATGTTATTGTAAAAATCAGGGTACACATTATACAGTGCAAGCAGTAATTGACAAACAAAAACCTGACAAGTGAAGCCTGTTCGTGTCCACTGTCTTCCCAGAATAGTCAATAAATCTATTGAATTATCCTCCACATGACGTCCTCATCATGATCCAATGCGTTTGTTACTCCCTAAACCTCTCGAATGGGTTGAAGACATCCGTCTGTCAGTACATCTGTCCAACTGTAAATAGTCTGCAGGATCCGCGTCTTGGACATGCATGAGACCACCAAAGGAATCCACCATTCCCATCAGCGCGGCGAGGACAGTGAACGCTGTCCCGATAAAAAACATCTTCAAGACGTCTGTCATCATAGCTCTTCCAATGAAATGGACGTGGTCTTCGGTTGCACAACCGCACAAATAATGTGTTTCGTTGTTTGTACTCTTTTACATGTAGTTTCCAAAACGTATACTAAATTACTATTACTTAAACGGAAAAGCAACCAGACATTAACCGCGTGGTGAGAAAGAAGACTACCAGAGAGCGCTTCCAGAAACTGTTGAGTACTGTATTTACAATATGCCTACCGATTTTAAACTTCAACTTGAACAGAGTAGTCCAACTCCCGACCCAAGGTGGAAGACAGACTTTCCTTGCCAATGACGACACAGGCTTTAGATATTCCTAAAGTTTTCTTTAAAACGCTTTGAAAACAGTCGAGGTAAATAAGGTACTCTCCTCTTGATATCAGACAGCAATGTGGCAATGTCATGCTTGCAGCGCTATCGTGTTTAATGACATCATCAAATAGATGGGAATTTCCAGTGATTGAGTGCTGCATCAGATGACCTGGCCTCCACAATCCCCCGACCTCAACCCAATTGAGATGGTTTGGGATGAGTCGGACGGCAGAGTGAAGGAAAAGCAGCCAACAAGTGCTCAGCATATGTGGGAACTCCTTCAAGACTTTTGGAAAGGAATGCCAAGAGTGTGCAAAACTGTCATCAAGGCAAAGGGTGGCTATTTGAAGAATCTCAAATACATTTTGATTTGTTTAACACTTTTTTGGTTACTACATGAATCCATATGTGTTATTTAATGGTTTTGATGTCTTCACTATTATTCTACAATATAGAAAATATTAAAAATAAAGAAAAACCCTTGGATGAGTAGGTGTATCCAAACTTTTGACTGGTACTGTATATCAAATAATATCATATGATATGCAAGATGAGAGAGCAACTTACATCTTAGATGCAAGTGCATAGTACAACATGATGTGGTTAGTACCACCAGCGGCTAATAGTCTGGCATAAAAGCATCGCATTTCTATCAACATGAAATTATGGCATAATAGCCCTGGTGACTAAAAGGGCCAACCTAAAGAGTCTAAAGACTATAGTCATTCTGAATTACGTAAAGGCCTACATCATTACAGACGTTGGTCGATATGAAACTGATAAATATTCAGTTGAACAATGAAAGTCATGTTTTTTCTCATCATTTAGCATTTTCAGTTGATTTATTTTATTCTGTTTCCTGTGAGATCTGTGATGGAAAACACTTGTACACCCTATTTTATGTTGTGTGATCAATGAAGCAGGTTACTCATGTTCCTGCATATTTGTAAGCAGATATGGCATCCGGTTTGGGTTCTCCTTCATCCGCATTCATTTATGCAAATAAAAAATGGAATAGCCAAAATAAAAGCAATAATAATTCATTTTATTCACAACAGCCTATAAAAAGTGTTTTTCTTTTGAAGTTTTTTTTATGACACAATATTGCAGTGCATGATGAACAGCCAATGTGTGCATAATGTAACTTTCTTTTTTTACCCTGTATGTGATCTTCAATATACAACAAATAGCCTACATGATATAGGCAATACCATGTATACAGATTAGTACATTTTAGTCATTTAGCAGACGCTCCTATCCAGTGACTTAATGTTTGCTAAATTAAGTAACTTGCTCAAGGGCACAGACAGATTTTTTCCCCCTAGTCGGCTCGGGGATTCCAACCAGCGATCTTTCTGTTACTGCCCCAACGCTCTACTCGCTGCCCTACCAAGTATTAGTATAGTATAGAGTTGATAGATCTACATAGTAATAGCTGTCAATATGATCTAGTACTTTAGTAATAGCCTACTATAAACATAAACTAGGGTGTTCTTCAAACGTGCAAATCAAGTTAAACAACTCATCAAATCCGTAGTGACCTGTATAAATCAAACCACACTGCGCACAGTTCAACGTCTAGTTTTGAATTACACAATTACACAATTCAACAAAAAAATTCAACAAAAAATGTCACCATGTCATTGGATTTAGTTTAAAGGTGGGGGAACAAAAGACAAAATGCTCTGAAGTTGCTGACTTTTTGAAAATGTCATCACATAGATTTTTGGGGGGTTGAAATGACGTGGAAACAGCGTTGATTCAACCAGTTTTTGCTCAGTGGGAGTGGGACACAAACTAGTTAAACTGAAAGCGAACCATGATGAAAGACTCAAGAATGTTATTGTAAAAATCAGGGTACACATTATACAGTGCAAGCAGTAATTGACAAACAAAAACCTGACAAGTGAAGCCTGTTCGTGTCCACTGTCTTCCCAGAATAGTCAATAAATCTATTGAATTATCCTCCACATGACGTCCTCATCATGATCCAATGCGTTTGTTACTCCCTGAACCTCTCGAATGGGTTGAAGACATCCGTCTGTCAGTACATCTGTCCAACTGTAAATAGTCTGCAGGATCCGCGTCTTGGACATGCATGAGACCACCAAAGGAATCCACCATTCCCATCAGCGCGGCGAGGACAGTGAACGCTGTCCCGATAAAAAACATCTTCAAGACGTCTGTCATCATAGCTCTTCCAATGAAATGGACGTGGTCTTCGGTTGCACAACCGCACAAATAATGTGTTTCGTTGTTTGTACTCTTTTACATGTAGTTTCCAAAACGTATACTAAATTACTATTACTTAAACGGAAAAGCAACCAGACATTAACCGCGTGGTGAGAAAGAAGACTACCAGAGAGCGCTTCCAGAAACTGTTGAGTACTGTATTTACAATATGCCTACCGATTTTAAACTTCAACTTGAACAGAGTAGTCCAACTCCCGACCCAAGGTGGAAGACAGACTTTCCTTGCCAATGACGACACAGGCTTTAGATATTCCTAAAGTTTTCTTTAAAACGCTTTGAAAACAGTCGAGGTAAATAAGGTACTCTCCTCTTGATATCAGACAGCAATGTGGCAATGTCATGCTTGCAACGCTATCGTGTTTAATGACATCATCAAATAGATGGGAATTTCCAATTCTTGATACATAGGCCTGCTAATGATTTCATTTTAGTCTCTTTCACAGATAACTCACGCAAGATGGCAGAAAAGGCTACTGAAGTCTGGTTGGACTACTTGCCTGTGTGATTACAAGACCTCTACACATTTTGTCTGTAGCCTATTCCCATAACACCAATAAATAAAATGGCATAGCAGTTAAGAACCAACCTAGACTCTTTACTTGTTGGACAATCCACTCAATAAGTAGCTCTGGAAAGTTAGGAGTTGTTGCACAGTGCATTCTTTCCCACAGTTCTCAGACACATATTGCTTTCGGCTACTGTCCATGTACGTCAAAGAGAGTGATGACTCATACATTAATAGGTTCAGCTTCATACTCTAGTATTGCTTTTACAGTAATATTATTAACACACCCTCTTCTACCCATTGAGTAACCTTTCGGATTTCATATTTATCAGACAGATGTATACTGAAAAGGGGACTTCCACATTAGGCTGGTGATTTGGGTCCTAGTTTCACCCAGGAAATTTCACAATTTAAGCGTGAGCATTCTGTAGAATCAGTCAACCAAACAACCAATCAGTATTGTTGTAGGCCTATTGTGGCCTGCCTCTTGCTAGTTGCGGTCAGTCAGTCTCATGCCTCTCCAAGGACTTGTCATAGACCAGAGGGAGCACATGGACGGAAATTCACTGAGCTGCTAAAGGCACTCTGGGTCAAAGTTGGCCAAGGATGGGACTTACTGGATAAATAAAGGTTAAATAAACAAAATAATATTCTGAATAATAGCATATCAATGATATGACTTGCCTTTTTTAAGGTCCCCCTTCAGGTCCATTTTTAAATGGGTAACATTGTTTTGTTTCTGGTCGCTGCCCACTGGGCAAAAACTGGTTGAATCCACGTTAGTTGACAACTCAACCAAATGTAAATAAAAACTAGACGTTGAAATGACGTGCCCCTGGAGTGCCCATCTATCCGTAAAAAAAAAAATACAAATTGTGCCGTCTGGTTTTGTCATGAACCCTGCATCCTGAGTCGGTTCCTGCCTGTGTTGCCATTTTTCTGCTCGGAATCTCCAGTTTCCTGAGGGTTCGTGAACGCTCCCGGCCTGGTTGCCGGGCGACGTTGCTAGGCGGGAGATCTCCCGATTAACCGCACCTGCATCTCATCAGCGGTCTGCACACCTGGTCCTGATCATCACCCTTCTTAAGCCCTGACCTGACATCCATTCCCTGCCGGATCGTTAGCCATGAACAGTATGTTTGTCAGTGTATCAGCCTTGGAGTTTCTAGCGTTAGTTTGTTGTTTTGCACCTTGTTGGCTTGCCGTGTACTTACCTCCGTTTTGTTTCTATCTGCAGTCAATCTCCCGGAACCTTCACCCAACCCCTGCCTGGTTGTCGGCGGCTGCCGAGCCATTCTTGGATCTACCACTGCACCTCCACCAACTCATCTCCGCCGTCCGCTCTGTCCCCTGGATTATTCTACATCGTTTTTTGAATCTGTTAAATAAATACTCACCTTCGTTTCAACTCACCTTGTCCTGGTCTGCTTCTGGGTTCTGGCTTAGTAAACCGTGACAGGTTTGCTTAATATAAGGAATTATAAATTATTTATACTTTTACTTTTGATACTTAAGTATATTTAAAACCAAATACTTTTAGACTTTTACCCGGCTGGTGACTAAAAGGGCCAACCTAAAGAGTCTAAAGACTATAGTCATTCTGAATTACGTAAAGGCCTACATCATTACAGACGTTGGTCGATATGAAACTGATAAATATTCAGTTGAACAATGAAAGTCATGTTTTTTCTCATCATTTAGCATTTTCAGTTCATTTATTTTATTCTGTTTCCTGTGAGATCTGTGATGGAAAACACTTGTACACCCTATTTTATGTTGTGTGATCAATGAAGCAGGTTACTCATGTTCCTGTATATTTTTAAGCAGATATGGCATCCGGTTTGGGTTCTCCTTCATCCGCATTCATTTATGCAAATAAAAAATGGAATAGCCAAAATAAAAGCAATAATAATTCATTTTATTCACAACAGCCTATAAAAAGTGTTTTTCTTTTGAAGTTTTTTTTATGACACAATATTGCAGTGCATGATGAACAGCCAATGTGTGCATAATGTAACTTTCTTTTTTTACCCTGTATGTGATCTTCAATATACAACAAATAGCCTACATGATATAGGCAATACCATGTATACAGATTAGTACATTTTAGTCATTTAGCAGACGCTCCTATCCAGTGACTTAATGTTTGCTAAATTAAGTAACTTGCTCAAGGGCACAGACAGATTTTTTCCCTCTAGTCGGCTCGGGGATTCCAACCAGCGATCTTTCTGTTACTGCCCCAACGCTCTACTCGCTGCCCTACCAAGTATTAGTATAGTATAGAGTTGATAGATCTACATAGTAATAGCTGTCAATATGATCTAGTACTTTAGTAATAGCCTACTATAAACATTGTTGGTGCTGTCATCTTCAGGACAGGAATACCGGCTTACTTAACGGAGGAATAAACACACATGTTCATCGTTGGTGTTTCAACCAGAACGCGGGAAAATGCCCTTTCTTTATTTTCGCACATGCGCAGTTGTACATCTCTCATAGGGCATAACTGTACCAGTGTAAGAACACAATTTATAACATATTAGTCTATATGTTAACACCCCCACTTGCTCTTATACTGTACAAGTCGTATTCAACCTAACTATCAACACATTTAGCTTACAGTTATACATCTCACAAATGTCAGTTTACATTCCAAACATATAACCCAAGAATTTTTCATTTTTGAACTTCGTTACAGGTTTAGTCAAAACATCTGCAACCATGTCTGCCGTTGGACAATATTCAATACTTATTTTGCCATCACTGAGCGCAGATCGAATGAAATGATATCTGATGTCAACATGTTTACATCTCTGACTACATACTGGGTTCTTTGACAGAGCAATTGCACCTTGGTTATCTTCAAAGATTGTTACTGGTGCATATTGGCACTCACTATCCATCTGGCCCAATAACTGTACAAGGTACAAACTTTCTTGTGTAGTAGCAGCCAGTGCCATGTACTCTGCTTCACATGTAGATAAAGCTACTGTTGTCGGGAGAGGTCGTGTTTTTCTCTAGCTGGAGGTAAGCAGGAGGTAAGCTTCTCATATGGTGTTGAGTAAAGCTTAACCATGTATTAGATCGTAGGTAGGTAGTTAGCTGTAGTTAGGTATTGTATTTATTATAGGTTAGTATTGTTGTTATTGTAGGTTTCCGTAGGTAATTGTAGGTTAGTATCGAAGCACGAGGCTAGCTAGCTAGCGGGTAGCTACTGGTATCGATTAGCAACGCTGGAGAGCTGTTTCCAATGTTAATGTAGTCCTAGCCATCGTTTAATTTTTGCTGCGTTATGCGTTACGAAAGGAACTAGACACGGACTTGAATTATCTGTTTAGTATGCTAACACACTCTTGGCAGTTTGTTGTAACCAAGTATTGATGCTAAATTGTGTGTTAATGGATGCTAGTTTGCAAGTTAGCTACGGCGTCATAGCTAGGCATCGTGGGTTGTTGTGGGTAGTTACTGTGTCTTGGCAGTGCCGGCTGTAGCACGAAGCGAGCTACCTAGCCGTTATTTCGAACAGAGTCAGAGTCAACACAATAGCCATTGTGTGCCGGGTGTAGCACGAAGCTAGCTAGCTAGCCGTTCTTCAAACAAAGTCAACACAGTGGCCATTGCTAGCTACCAAACACGACCAGCTAACTGTACGGTAGTAGCTAAATACAATATACTTGTCCTAGCTAGCCAACGTCTAATCATTGCTGCGTCATGAAAGGAACTTGACACAGACACGAATGATCTGTTTAGTGTGTTATCACACTATTGGTGGTTTGTTGTGACCAAGGGTTGGTGCTATACAGTGTGTTATTGTTATTGGATGCTAGCTTGCTAGTTAGCTATGGTGTCATAGTTGAATAAAGTGGGTTGAGTCTATTCCTTTAAACATTGAACCGCTGTGGTTCACAACAATTCTGATTTCTAAAGGTGGAAGTTGGGAGAGTTTTTGTTCGGGTGGTTCAGTGAAACAATTTTAGTTTCTGAGGTAGAAGTTTTTGGTGAGGGAGGCCCTGCTCTCTCCGCTCCCAGATGCTTAGCTCATTTCATTCCGATCTCCTCTGCATTTTTGTAGCCATTTGCTACAGCCTGTCAACTATGCCTCTGCCTATCCCTGTTCTCTCCTCTCTGCACAGGCTACACAAACGCACCACACCGCGTGGCTGCTGCCTCTCTAACCTAGTGGTCCCTGCACGCACCACCCACGTGGAGTTCCAGGTCGCAGGCAGCCTCTGGAACTGCCGTTCTGCTGCCAACAAAGCTGACTTCATCCCAGCCTATGCCAACCTCCAGTCCCTCGACTTCCTGGCGCTGACGGAAACATGGATCACCACTGAAAACACTGCTACTCCTACTGCTCTCTCCTCGTCTGACCATGTGTTCTCGCATACCCCGAGAGCATCTGGTCAGAGGGGTGGTGGTACAGGAATCCTCATTTCTCCCAAGTGGACATTCTCAATTTTTCCCCTAACCCATCTGTCTATCTCCTCATTTGAATTCCATGCTGTCACAGTCACTAGCCCATTTAAGCTTAATATCCTTGTCATCTATCGCCCTCCAGGTTCCCTTGGAGAGTTCATCAATGAGCTCGACGCCTTGATAAGTTCCTTCCCTGAGGATGGCTCACCCCTCACAGTTTTGGGGGATTTCAACCTCCCTATGTCCACATTTGACTCATTTCTCTCTGCCTCCTTCTTTCCACTCCTCTCCTCTTTTGACCTCACCCTCTCACCGTCCCCCCCTACTCACAAGGCAGGCAATACGCTTGACCTCATCTTCACTAGATGCTGCTCCTCTACTAATCTCACTGCAACTCCCCTCCATGTCTCCGACCACTACTTTGTTTCCTTTTCTCTCTCGCTCTCCTCCCACACTACTCACTCTGCCCCTACACAGATGGTAATGTGCCGCCGCAACCTTCGCTCTCTCTCTCCCACTACTCTCTCCTCTTCCATCCTATCATCTCTTCCCTCTGCTCAATCCTTCTCCCTCCAATCTCCTGATTCTGCCTCCTCAACCCTCCTCTCCTCCCTTTCTGCATCCTTTGACTCTCTGTGTCCCCTATCCTCCCGGCCGGCTCGGTCCTCCCCTCCAGCTCCGTGGCTTGATGACTCATTGCGAGCTCACAGAACAGAGCTCCGGGCAGCGGAGCGGAAATGGAAGAAAACTAAACTCCCTGCCGACCTGGCATCTTTTCACTCCCTCCTCTCTACATTTTCTTCATCTGTTTCTGCTGCTAAAGCCACCTTCTACCACTCTAAATTCCAAGCATCTGCCTCTAACCCTAGGAAGCTCTTTGCCACATTTTCCTCCCTCCTGAATCCTCCCCCCCCCCCCCCCCCCCTCCTCTCTCTCTGTGGATGACTTCGTCAACCACTTTGAAAAGAAGGTTGACGACATCCGATCCTCGTTTGTTAAGTCTAATGACACTGCTGGTCCTGCTCACACTGCCCTACCCTATGCTTTGACTTCTTTCTCCCCTCTCTCTCCAGATAAAATCCTGCGACTTGTGACTGCAGGCCGCCCAACAACCTGCCCGCTTGACCCCATCCCCTCCTCCCTTCTCCAGACCATCTCCGGTGACCTTCTCCCCTACCTCACCTCGCTGATCAACTCATCCTTGACCGCTGGCCATGTCCCTTCCGTCTTCAAGAGAGCAAGAGTTGCTCCCCTTCTCAAAAAACCAACACTCGACCCCACTGATGTCAACAACTACAGACCAGTATCCCTTCTTTCTTTTCTTTCCAAAACTATTGAGCGTGCCGTCTTTAGCCAACTCTCTTGCTATCTCTCTCAGAATGACCTTCTTGATCCAAACCAATCAGGTTTCAGGACTGGTCATTCAACTGAGACTGCTCTTCTCTGTGTCACGGAGACTCTCCGCACTGCTAAAGCTAACTCTCTCTCCTCTGCTCTTGTCCTTCTAGACCTGTCTGCTGCCTTTGATACTGTGAACCATCAGATCCTCCTCTCCACCCTCTCCGAGCTGGGCATTTCCGGCGCGGCTCACTCCTGGATTGCGTCCTACCTGACCGGTCGCTCCTACCAAGTGGCGTGGCGAGAAGCTGTCTCCGCACCACGTGCTCTCACCACTGGTGTCCCCCAGGGCTCAGTTCTAGGCCCTCTCCTTTTCTCCCTATACACCAAGTCACTTGGCTCTGTCATATCCTCACATGGCCTTTCATATCATTGCTACGCTGACGATACACAACTAATCTTCTCCTTTCCCCCTTCTGATAACCAGGTGGCGAATCGCATCTCTGCATGTCTGGCAGACATATCAGTATGGATGACGGATCACCACCTCAAGCTGAACCCTGGCAAGACGGAGCTGCTCTTCCTCCCGGGGAAGGACTGCCCGTTCCATGATCTCGTCATCACGGTTGACAACTCCGCTGTGTCCTCCTCCCAGAGTGCGAAGAGCCTAGGCGTGACCCTGGACAACACCCTGTCGTTCTCCGCCAACATCAAGGCGGTGACCCGATCCTGCAGGTTCATGCTCTACAACATTCGGAGAGTACGACCCTGCCTTACACAGGAAGCGGCACAGGTCCTAATCCAGGCACTTGTCATCTCCCGTCTGGACTATTGCAACTCGCTGTTGGCTGGCCTCCCTGCCTGTGCCATTAAACCCCTACAACTCATCCAGAATGCCGCAGCCCGTCTGGTGTTCAACCTTCCCAAGTTCTCTCACGTCACCCCCCTCCTCCGCACACTCCACTGGCTTCCAGTTGAAGCTCGCATCCGCTACAAGACCATGGTGCTTGCCTATGGAGCAGTGAGGGGAACGGCACCTCTGTACCTTCAGGCTCTGATCAGTCCCTACACCCAAACGAGGGCATTGCGTTCATCCACCTCTGGCCTGCTGGCTCCCCTTCCTCTGCGGAAGCATAGTTCCCGCTCAGCCCAGGCAAAACTGTTCGCTGCTCTGGCACCCCAATGGTGGAACAAGCTCCCTCACGACGCCAGGACAGCGGAGTCACTCACCACCTTCCGGAGACATTTGAAACCCCACCTCTTTAAGGAATACCTGGGATAGGATAAAGTAATCCTTCTACCCCCCCCCCCCCCCCCAAATTGTAAAGTGGTTATCCCACTGGCTATAGGGTAAACGCACCAATTTGTGAGTCGCTCTGGCTAAGAGCGTCTGCTAAATGACGTTAATGTGCCCTTGAGCAAGGCACTTAACCCTAATTGCTCCTGTAAGTCGCTCTGGATAAGAGCGTCTGCTAAATGACTAAAATGTAAATGTAAAATGTTCTTAGACCTCCATGAAATAACAGGTCCACATTTAGTTAA
Organism: Coregonus lavaretus; assembly: GCF_964263955.1. NCBI lineage: Eukaryota > Metazoa > Chordata > Actinopteri > Salmoniformes > Salmonidae > Coregonus > Coregonus lavaretus. Next base: position 82,258 of record NW_028166503.1, read on the forward strand.
ACTAAAACAATACCCTGTTATGCTTCGTCTGTCACTTTGATCTGCTGCCCAATCAGCATCACTATATGCTATGAGGTTGAGTTTTTCCACCCCCTTTTTGTAACACAACTCCTGATTCATTGTCCCCTTCAAGTACCTCAACACATGTTTAGCTGTTATCCAGTGTTGCTCTTTTGGTTCTGATAGGTATTGTGACAGCTTGCTGACAATCCAACTGATATCCGGTCTTGTACATGTCATAACATATATCAAGCTGCCTATCACTTCACGATACCTTTTTGAATCAATAGGTTCACCATCACCATCAAAGTTTGTTTTTTGTTCACATGGTGTTGACCTTGTTTTACAGTCTGACATACCAAACCTTTCCAGTATCTTGGTTATGTACCTTGTTTGGCTCATCTTTATTTTCCCTTCACTTTGTGTAAAATCAATGCCTAGGAAATGTCTAAGCCTCCCAAGATCTTTCATCTTACATTTTTCACTTAACATTTCTTTTACACTTGTGAGTGAGTCACTATCACTAGCAGCGATAATTAGATCATCGACCCAAATTATCAAAATGATCCTTTCTGTTGCAGTTTGTTTGTTGTAAACACAGTGATCAGCTGGGTTCTGTGTAAAACCATTTTCACTAAGGTGATCATGCAACATTTTGTTCCAGTTCCTTCCTGACTGTTTCAGGCCGTACAGTGACTTGTTCAGTTTGCAGACTAGTTGCTCACCTGTATCTGACCTGACTTCAAAACCCTCTGGTTGCTCCATGTACACTTCACAGTCAATAGGAGCATGTAGATATGCTGTTTTGACATCCATCTGATGTAACTCTAAGTCATACTGAGCTGCTAGCTGCATCAAACAACGTACTGATGTCATATTTGCAGTTGGAGAAAAAGTCTCCTTATAGTCTATTCCTGCCACTTGACTATATCCCTTTGCAACATATCTTGCCTTGTATGTCTCAGTCTCATCTGAATTGTTTTTGACCGCATAGACCCACCTGCCCCCCACTGCATTTTTACCCTCTGGCAGTGTGGTCAATGTGAATGTATCATTTTCCCTAAGGGAATCCATCTCCTCCTTCATAGCAGTAGCCTTCAAATCATTGCTTCTTTGAAGGTTTGTGGTTCATTGCACATTACTCTGTAGCAGTAGTCAACACTAGGTGGTATCTGGTCATCACACTTCACTTTACACTCATAGTCTTTTAAGTACTGGGGCTTCTTCCTCTCTCTGTCTGGATAGCATGGACTCTGACTATCTGAAGTCTCGATTTGCACATCTTGTGTCTCTTCGGAATTTTGATCTGCCATCTTGGCTTTTGGCATGGGGGATTGAAATCTCTCCCCATGAAGATCATCACTCATTTCCAAATCTGTCTGAGTTTGGCGTTCGACTACACCTTTTGTAACGAACTTGACTAATCTGTTTTTAAGAACTTTTCCAGTGTCTGGGTAGTAGACTAGGTATGCTGGACTATTTTTATCATACCCGACAAAAATACCCTTTTCACATCTTGAGTCCAACTTTTTCTTGTTCTGTCTGTATGCATAGCAAACAGATCCAAATTCTTTCATCTTTGAAAGATCAGGCTTTCTCCCAGTAAACATGTAGTGTGGAGTCTGTCCTACACGCTTATTGTAACACCTATTGCGAATTACTGCAGCAGTCATTGCAGCATATGTCCACAATTTCTTTGGTAGGTTGCTCTCAAGTAGCATGCATCTTGCCATTTCAAACAGTGTTCTCCAATTTCTCTCAGCGGTCCCATTTTGATGGGGTGAGTAAGGGGCTGAAGTTTCATGTCTTATGGCATTCTTACTGAGCAGTGACTGGAACTCTTTGGCTGTGTACTCTGTGCCATTATCTGACCTGACACACTTTATTTTTCCATAAGGGGCCACATCAGCAATAAACTTCTCAGTAGCTTTTACAGTATCACTTTTTGCTTTTAGGAAATACACAAAAACTGCCCCTGAATAATCATCCGTAAATGCTAGAGTATATCTGAACCCATCTTTCGCCTCTGGCTCAATAGGGCCAGCCAAATCAGTGTGCACAAGCTCAAGAGCTGCTTTTGCCTTTTCATCAGGCTCTCTGTTTCTGCTCTGAACAAATTTTCCCTGTGTGCAGATTTCACAGTTGAGGGTAGATTTGTCAATCTTACCTGTGATTTTCATTCCCTCTGTCACATTTTCTAACTTTGACACATCCTCAAAATTACAGTGGCCAAGAATTTTGTGCCATGTGTGAATATCATAGCACCCATGACAGCCATCATCATTTTCATCACTTACAGTGTTAAGATAGTAAAGTCTATCGTACTCCTCGATGTCAAAAGTGGTACCGTTCTTGTGGATGAGCTTGTTACACCCCTGTCGAAAGTTGACTGAAGCTCCGTTGGCTGTCGCTGCTTTAACAGAGAAAATGTCCTGTGGAAACGACGGCACGTACAGCGCCTTCGTCAGCGTTGTTTTCACCCGACGACCCGTGTTGTCTCTCAGGTAAACCTCCGCTGCACCTCTCCTCTCCGCGACACCATTCGTTCTTGTTCCGTCAGCCAGCTCCAAGGAATGTTTTTCCGGTTTGAAAGTCTTGTCAAACTCCTTAAACTTCCCGATGTCCGTGACTATATGTGACGTTGCTCCCGTATCAACCATCAGCCCTTTATGTTTCAGTCCACGAACCTGACAGTCACTTATTTTGAATGCAAATGTGTGGCCTTCAGCATCTGTTGCTTGTTTCACATTGTCTCTTCTTTTTCGTCTGCAATTTGCGTCAGTATGAGTGGAGCGCTTGCAAAAACTACACCACTGTCTCCGTTCTCTGTGCTCTCCAGTAACACTACATTCCTGGGCCTTGTGCCCTTTCTGGCCACAGTTGAAGCAGGTTATCTCGGTCCCTTTATCTCTTCCTCTTGGCCAGCTAACTTTAATGTTACTTGCCTTCATCACGTTGTCGTCAGTGGAAATGGCGCTAAACTTCTCGGTGCTTTCATAGCTCCTCAACTTGGTTTTGAACTTGCCATAAGTTGTCGGCTCGTCACTCTGCGTTATGTGGATGGCAAACGGCTTAAATGATTCGGGCAAACCTTTCAGAATCATTGCAATCAACAGCCCGTCACTTAAAGTCTCTTCAGCATTCCTCAGTGCTGTAATAGCCGTCTCAGCACGAATGATATAATCCGTAACACTTTCGTCACTGGCTTTCTGAAGAGAAGTTAGCTCAGTGTAGAGGCTAATCACACGTGGCTTCCCTTTACCTGCATAATGTTCCCTCAATATCTTCAACGCTTTTCTCCCATCATCTGCTGCTTCTCTCATTATCAGGGAAAGACTTTTATCATCCAAAACCTGTATCAATTCGGCGTAGGCTTCTTCATTTTTCTCTCCGTCTTCTTCATCTTCATCCACGCTCAATATGGTGGCCTTTAGCCCTAGCAAACGCAAGTGTCCCAAAAACTTCGTCTCCCATAACTCGTAGTTTTTTTCATCTCCGTCGAAACATAATCTATTCCATCGGCTTCCATGTTCCCTCCTGGGCCCATAACCTGTTGGTGCTGTCATCTTCAGGACAGGAATACCGGCTTACTTAACGGAGGAATAAACACACATGTTCATCGTTGGTGTTTCAACCAGAACGCGGGAAAATGCCCTTTCTTTATTTTCGCACATGCGCAGTTGTACATCTCTCATAGGGCATAACTGTACCAGTGTAAGAACACAATTTATAACATATTAGTCTATATGTTAACAAACATAAACTAGGGTGTTCTTCAAACGTGCAAATCAAGTTAAACAACTCATCAAATCCGTAGTGACCTGTATAAATCAAACCACACTGCGCACAGTTCAACGTCTAGTTTTGAATTACACAATTACACAATTCAACAAAAAAATTCAACAGAAAATGTCACCATGTCATTGGATTTAGTTTAAAGGTGGGGGAACAAAAGACAAAATGCTCTGAAGTTGCTGACTTTTTGAAAATGTCATCACATAGATTTTTGGGGGGTTGAAATGACGTGGAAACAGCGTTGATTCAACCAGTTTTTGCTCAGTGGGAGTGGGACACAAACTAGTTAAACTGAAAGCGAACCATGATGAAAGACTCAAGAATGTTATTGTAAAAATCAGGGTACACATTATACAGTGCAAGCAGTAATTGACAAACAAAAACCTGACAAGTGAAGCCTGTTCGTGTCCACTGTCTTCCCAGAATAGTCAATAAATCTATTGAATTATCCTCCACATGACGTCCTCATCATGATCCAATGCGTTTGTTACTCCCTAAACCTCTCGAATGGGTTGAAGACATCCGTCTGTCAGTACATCTGTCCAACTGTAAATAGTCTGCAGGATCCGCGTCTTGGACATGCATGAGACCACCAAAGGAATCCACCATTCCCATCAGCGCGGCGAGGACAGTGAATGCTGTCCCGATAAAAAACATCTTCAAGACGTCTGTCATCATAGCTCTTCCAATGAAATGGACGTGGTCTTCGGTTGCACAACCGCACAAATAATGTGTTTCGTTGTTTGTACTCTTTTACATGTAGTTTCCAAAACGTATACTAAATTACTATTACTTAAACGGAAAAGCAACCAGACATTAACCGCGTGGTGAGAAAGAAGACTACCAGAGAGTGCTTCCAGAAACTGTTGAGTACTGTATTTACAATATGCCTACCGATTTTAAACTTCAACTTGAACAGAGTAGTCCAACTCCCGACCCAAGGTGGAAGACAGACTTTCCTTGCCAATGACGACACAGGCTTTAGATATTCCTAAAGTTTTCTTTAAAACGCTTTGAAAACAGTCGAGGTAAATAAGGTACTCTCCTCTTGATATCAGACAGCAATGTGGCAATGTCATGCTTGCAGCGCTATCGTGTTTAATGACATCATCAAATAGATGGGAATTTCCAGTGATTGAGTCCTGCATCAGATGACCTGGCCTCCACAATCCCCCGACCTCAACCCAATTGAGATGGTTTGGGATGAGTCGGACGGCAGAGTGAAGGAAAAGCAGCCAACAAGTGCTCAGCATATGTGGGAACTCCTTCAAGACTTTTGGAAAGGAATGCCAAGAGTGTGCAAAACTGTCATCAAGGCAAAGGGTGGCTATTTGAAGAATCTCAAATATATTTTGATTTGTTTAACACTTTTTTGGTTACTACATGAATCCATATGTGTTATTTAATGGTTTTGATGTCTTCACTATTATTCTACAATATAGAAAATATTAAAAATAAAGAAAAACCCTTGGATGAGTAGGTGTATCCAAACTTTTGACTGGTACTGTATATCAAATAATATCATATGATATGCAAGATGAGAGAGCAACTTACATCTTAGATGCAAGTGCATAGTACAACATGATGTGGTTAGTACCACCAGCGGCTAATAGTCTGGCATAAAAGCATCGCATTTCTATCAACATGAAATTATGGCATAATAGCCCTGGTGACTAAAAGGGCCAACCTAAAGAGTCTAAAGACTATAGTCATTCTGAATTACGTAAAGGCCTACATCATTACAGACGTTGGTCGATATGAAACTGATAAATATTCAGTTGAACAATGAAAGTCATGTTTTTTCTCATCATTTAGCATTTTCAGTTGATTTATTTTATTCTGTTTCCTGTGAGATCTGTGATGGAAAACACTTGTACACCCTATTTTATGTTGTGTGATCAATGAAGCAGGTTACTCATGTTCCTGTATATTTGTAAGCAGATATGGCATCCGGTTTGGGTTCTCCTTCATCCGCATTCATTTATGCAAATAAAAAATGGAATAGCCAAAATACAAGCAATAATAATTCATTTTATTCACAACAGCCTATAAAAAGTGTTTTTCTTTTTAAGTTTTTTTTATGACACAATATTGCAGTGCATGATGAACAGCCAATGTGTGCATAATGTAACTTTCTTTTTTTTACCCTGTATGTGATCTTCAATATACAACAAATAGCCTACATGATATAGGCAATACCATGTATACAGATTAGTACATTTTAGTCATTTAGCAGACGCTCCTATCCAGTGACTTAATGTTTGCTAAATTAAGTAACTTGCTCAAGGGCACAGACAGATTTTTTCCCCCTAGTCGGCTCGGGGATTCCAACCAGCGATCTTTCTGTTACTGCCCCAACGCTCTACTCGCTGCCCTACCAAGTATTAGTATAGTATAGAGTTGATAGATCTACATAGTAATAGCTGTCAATATGATCTAGTACTTTAGTAATAGCCTACTATAAACATAAACTAGGGTGTTCTTCAAACGTGCAAATCAAGTTAAACAACTCATCAAATCCGTAGTGACCTGTATAAATCAAACCACACTGCGCACAGTTCAACGTCTAGTTTTGAATTACACAATTACACAATTCAACAAAAAAAATCAACAAAAAATGTCACCATGTCATTGGATTTAGTTTAAAAGTTGGGGGAACAAAAGACAAAATGCTCTGAAGTTGCTGACTTTTTGAAAATGTCATCACATAGATTTTTGGGGGGTTGAAATGACGTGGAAACAGCGTTGATTCAACCAGTTTTTGCTCAGTGGGAGTGGGACACAAACTAGTTAAACTGAAAGCGAACCATGATGAAAGACTCAAGAATGTTATTGTAAAAATCAGGGTACACATTATACAGTGCAAGCAGTAATTGACAAACAAAAACCTGACAAGTGAAGCCTGTTCGTGTCCACTGTCTTCCCAGAATAGTCAATAAATCTATTGAATTATCCTCCACATGACGTCCTCATCATGATCCAATGCGTTTGTTACTCCCTAAACCTCTCGAATGGGTTGAAGACATCCGTCTGTCAGTACATCTGTCCAACTGTAAATAGTCTGCAGGATCCGCGTCTTGGACATGCATGAGACCACCAAAGGAATCCACCATTCCCATCAGCGCGGCGAGGACAGTGAACGCTGTCCCGATAAAAAACATCTTCAAGACGTCTGTCATCATAGCTCTTCCAATGAAATGGACGTGGTCTTCGGTTGCACAACCGCACAAATAATGTGTTTCGTTGTTTGTACTCTTTTACATGTAGTTTCCAAAACGTATACTAAATTACTATTACTTAAACGGAAAAGCAACCAGACATTAACCGCGTGGTGAGAAAGAAGACTACCAGAGAGCGCTTCCAGAAACTGTTGAGTACTGTATTTACAATATGCCTACCGATTTTAAACTTCAACTTGAACAGAGTAGTCCAACTCCCGACCCAAGGTGGAAGACAGACTTTCCTTGCCAATGACGACACAGGCTTTAGATATTCCTAAAGTTTTCTTTAAAACGCTTTGAAAACAGTCGAGGTAAATAAGGTACTCTCCTCTTGATATCAGACAGCAATGTGGCAATGTCATGCTTGCAGCGCTATCGTGTTTAATGACATCATCAAATAGATGGGAATTTCCAATTCTTGATACATAGGCCTGCTAATGATTTCATTTTAGTCTCTTTCACAGATAACTCACGCAAGATGGCAGAAAAGGCTACTGAAGTCTGGTTGGACTACTTGCCTGTGTGATTACAAGACCTCTACACATTTTGTCTGTAGCCTATTCCCATAACACCAATAAATAAAATGGCATAGCAGTTAAGAACCACCCTAGACTCTTTACTTGTTGGACAATCCACTCAATAAGTAGCTCTGGAAAGTTAGGAGTTGTTGCACAGTGCATTCTTTCCCACAGTTCTCAGACACATATTGCTTTCGGCTACTGTCCATGTACATCAAAGAGAGTGATGACTCATACATTAATTGGTTCAGCTTCATACTCTAGAATCGCTTTTACAGTAATATTATTAACACACCCTCCTCTACCCATTGAGTAACCTTTCGGATTTCATATTTATCAGACAGATGTATACTGAAAAGGGGACTTCCACATTAGGCTGGTGATTTGGGTCCTAGTTTCACCCAGGAAATTTCACAATTTAAGCGTGAGCATTCTGTAGAATCAGTCAACCAAACAACCAATCAGTATTGTTGTAGGCCTATTGTGGCCTGCCTCTTGCTAGTTGCGGTCAGTCAGTCTCATGCCTCTCCAAGGACTTGTCATAGACCAGAGGGAGCACATGGACGGAAATTCACTGAGCTGCTAAAGGCACTCTGGGTCAAAGTTGGCCAAGGATGGGACTTACTGGATAAATAAAGGTTAAATAAACAAATAAAGAATATTCTGAATAATAGCATATCAATGATATGACTTGCCTTTTTTAAGGTCCCCCTTCAGGTCCATTTTTAAATGGGTCACATTGTTTTGTTTCTGGTCGCTGCCCACTGGGCAAAAACTGGTTGAATCCACGTTAGTTGACAACTCAACCAAATGTAAATAAAAACTAGACGTTGAAATGACTTGCCCCTGGAGTGCCCATCTATCCGTAAAAAAAATAATACAAATTGTGCCGTCTGGTTTGCTTAATATAAGGAATTAGAAATTATTTATACTTTTACTTTTGATACTTAAGTATATTTAAAACCAAATACTTTTAGACTTTTACTCTATTTTACTGGGATACTTTCATTTTTACTTGAGTCATTTCCTATTAAGGTATCTTTGTTCAAGTATGACATTGGGTACTTTTTCCACCACTGAGAAATCACCACCAGACATAATATAGAACCCTACAAACCTCAATAAACTTAAACTAGTAACGCCTAACGGTATTTTCTATAGGATAGCTCTCCAAAGACAAGTCACACAGTATTTCATATTCCTGAAGCTAACAAGGACTAGGGAATCACCAGACAAATGATTAGTACTTGTCCTCAGAAGGAATGAATGGGGGAAATCACGGGGGATTAAAAGTCCATGACCACTAGATGGCGATGATTACCAGTAGAACACCAGGGCAGCAACCTTGGCCCGTTTCATGATGCGTCTCAGTGTATTAGGGAAAGGCGAATACCTAGTCAGTTGTACATCTGAACGCATTCAACCGAAATGTTTCTTCCGCATTTAAACCAACCTTCTGAATCAGAGAGGTGCGGGGGCTTCCTTCATCGACATCTATAGGAGTGCTGGTCTAGGATCAGGTTCCCCTGTCCATGTAATCTTATTCATTGTGATCTAAAAGTCTAAACTGATCCTAAATCAGCACTCCTACTCTGAGACACTTGATACGTGGGGCCCTTATACACCTACCTGTGTCATCTGATAGAGAGTGTCAAGATGTGAAATGCAATGCAACATCAGACTAGGGCCTATATTTAACAATACCTCAGAGTAGGAATGCTGATCAAGTATCACTTTTTTTATTTTAGATCACAATGGATCAGATTATTATGGACAGGGATAGAGGACCTGCTCCTAGAGCCGCACTCCAACTCTGAGACTTGATAAATACTGGCACAGGGGTGTCAAAGTCATTTTACTCAGATTACTATATTTCTGTTCCAGCTAATGCCAGCAGGGAAATAACGACGCACATTGGGGGTCAAACAATGACAACCTAATGGCTGTGAGGTACAAAATAACCCACTGTAACACAATATACATTAAAGCAGTAACTCAACTGTGAATTTGCTTTTCCTCAACAACATATTTTAAATACTGTATTCATTGAGCCTATTTTGCAGGGGAGGTCGGTGGGAGGAATGAATGGAATGGGCTCAAACATGTGGTTTCCATATGTTTGATGTGTTTGATACTGTTCCATTTATTCCATTGCAGCCATTACAATGAGCCCGTCCTCCTATAGTTCCTCCCACCAGCCTCCACTGGTTGAACGCTCGTGGCCAAAAGATGGTGGGCCATATTCAATGCCCTACATTAGACAAATCATGGTCAAAGCCGGCAAACATGAAGATCAAGCAGTGACTGTTTGGACAAAATGTTTCCGTCTAATGGCGATCCTGCATACTGGTACTTGCGTCAAGTTTATAATTGCGGGGCTGCACATTTGCGTACTTTTGCCAAGCAACATCATTTTCCTTAGCTACTTGTAGTTCTTGCATTGCATACGTATGGAAATTAGGCTTTGAAAGATTTGAAGGCCAACCGATAGGATTATGTCTAGAGTAAAATATACAAAAGTGAATTTGGTGAAGTAGCCTAGTGTAGGCCTAGGGAGTATTCTGTGAAAAGAGAGCTCTGTTCTATCAAAGTGGCTAAATGTGACATGAGTTAGGCAGGGGGACTCTATATTCAGGTCATCTGATGGAGGATGTCCTCAGACTACACACACACACACACACACACAGGGCTCTTTTGTAGGGCTCGGTCATCGCTGGGTTGAGGAGTCTCGTGCCCGACGTTTGTCTTAGTTCTGCTCGACAAGTGTCCACACAAAGACTGGTCTCATACACTGAGTATACAAAACATTAAGAACACTTGCTCTTTCCATGACATAGACTTACCAGGTGAATCCAGGTGAAAGCTATGATCCATTATTGATGTCACTATACTACTTTAATCAGTGTATATGAAGGGGAGAAGACAGGTTAAAGAAAGTTTTTTAAGCCTTGAGACAATCGAGACATGGATTGTGTATGTGTGCCATTCAGAGGGTAAATGGGCAAGACAAAATATTTAAGTGCCTTTGATTGGGGTATGGCAGTAGGTGCCAGGCGCACCGGTTTGTGTCAAGAACTGCAATGCTGCTGGGTTTTTCACGCTCAACAGTTTCCTGTGTGTATCAAGAATGGTCCACTACCCAAAGGACATCCAGCCAACTTGACACAACCGTGGGAAGCATTGGAGTCAACATGGGCCAGCATCCCTGTGGAACGCTTTCGACACCTTGTAGAGTCCATGTCCCGACGAATTGAGACTGTTCCGAGGGCAAAAAGGGATTTAACTCAATATTGGGAAGGTGTTCCTAATGTTTGGTATACTCAGTGTAGAGTAGACGTAACAGCACACTTACATCCGGGACACTCAAATTAGTATGATATGTTACGTTTGGTATGGTTACATAAGATAGAAGGTTACTTAATAACTTTTTACTGCAGTGGGCTAAATCAGGGCCACACAGAGTGACACACACTTTGAAACAAAAGTATACACCTCACACATATGGTTATGGGCTTAAGAAAAAGAAGACACCTGTACCATGTCAGATATAGAGTTGAAATGTATTTAATTTTGAGTTTGCATCCCAATATTACACTTTATATACATCACAGAAGACTGAAATATAACAAAACTGCTTGACATAGAAACACTGGATTTTCGTTGTAAAAATTAAATACAATCTTAATTCATTAATGATGAAATTATGAAAAATATGAATAACAGTCCGCCCATGAGGCCAAAGAGGGCGCTTTTGGTCATTGACTGCAGGAAAGGGGTACGGCCAAGACCAGGTTGCCACACACTGCACATGAGACTCATTATCATTATGGTAATCCAGTGAATGCAGGGGTGGGGGTCACACACATTAGTACATGAGCGGAAGGGTCACAAAGACAGAGTACAGATAATGGACTGAAGTGACCCAAATCCCTATGCTATTGTGTGTGTGTGTGTGTGTGTGTGTGTGTGTGTGTGTGTGTGTGTGCGTGCATTTGTCTATATGCTTTCGAGGTAAAACAACACAGAGGGGTAAATCTGATCTTATGTTCCACATAACTTGAATTGACACACATATCACATTGATAGCAGTGTGTGATTTCCACGAAAGATCAGAGTAACACGTGTCAGATCTCATGTTAGGCTTGTGCTCCAGTGTTAACGTAGCTGTGAAAAGGGGATTGCGTGGAGAGGTTGACAGACGGGTTGACTGCTATGCTCTCCACGGGCAGCATAAGAGGATTTTCCGTCCTCGAGTCTGAGCAACTGTCACAAACACCCAGTCACCTGTTCCTGATCCCATTCAGACACCGGGTCTAGAGGCTGAGAAAGGGGGGATAGGGAGATACCTCTTTCTCAGTGGTACCTATTTCTTTCACTTTCTCAGCCTCTTTCTCTGACATTGTTTAAAAAATAATAATAATACGAAAAGAAGAGCACATTTTAGAGATGTTTTCCCCATAGCAACTTTCAGTCCACATATAGGCCTACATGTATTCACTATGTGTGGCCCATGCCGGAATTGAACCCACAACTTTGGTTGTTGCTATAGCTAGCTCCATGCTCCAGTCAAATGAGCCTTATGTGCCTAAACATTATATTATGTAAGCTTGTAAAACACTGTCAGGAAGATGTTAAGAGTACAGGCCTCAAACTGTCCTATATAAAGGTATATCCATACGCATATTGTTTTTGGGAGCAGAATGTTTTGTACTGTGCATATACTATAGATTGTACTGAACATTTGAGGTATATTTCAGGGGTTGTGTAAGAAGCTGTCACCCTTGTGTTAGCTATACTCTCTCCTGTGGTGCAGTGTGAGCACTGTGTACGTCCCTGATCCTGTCTGTGTACAAGGCAAGACAGGCATCCTCCTCAAGGCCATACCTTGGTACTATTTCAAGCAGTTTGTGGAATTCTTGTATATTATTGTGGGTTTGTCCCACGGCCACACACACTCACACACACACACACACACACACACACACACACACACACACACACACACACACACACACACACACACACACACACACACACACACATTGGCGACAGTGCTAGTCCTTTTGAAGTGTGTTTAAGTGCCCTCTCTCCTTCCTGCATGTATCTCCTGCCCACTTTATTCTAATTCTCCAATCCTCTTTGTGAAAGTGACGTGTGCCACTGACAGAAAGCAGGGTTAAGCTGTACGCAGGGAGAGATTCATAGAGCACTCTACTGGACAAAAACACATTGAGTATCCCATTCTGCTTCTCCTCTATCCCTGCAGGCATTCTCTTTCTTTCTTTCTATCCATCTCTCCCTCCCTCTATTAGTCTGGGCCTTTTCTCTTTCTCTGCGTATCACTCCTCCCATTCCCACCACAATCTCCCTTCAGGTCAGTGGGTATTAGTTCTCTCACAGGGGCAAGGGGAACGTTGGGACGGCAACGACTCCACGACGACAAGCCTCTTTTGCATCATTTCCACGACAACGCCCTCTCGGCAGGAGCATTACCACGGCGACACCCTCTCCTGACACGCCTAGCGGACGCTGTGGGTTGGTTAGCAGGTGCACCCTGCGCAGAGACGGGGAGGGAGGGAGGAACATAACTATCTTCTTTCTGTCTCTCTCTCTCTCTCGCTCTCATATCTCTCTTTCTTTGTATCTGAGTATTTTTGTATCTGAGCTGGGATTCGACAACAAAGTTGACGGTCAAGTCAACACTGGAGCTATGAGACTAAGATAAGAATGTGCTGAACCAGAGAACGTGTTGTGTCTCTCACAAGTAGCTCTGTTTACAAACTCAGGTTCTCAGCTCGCTTGACTCATCTGGTTGGTTGGCTGAGAGCGTTCAAATTCTTTCTATTCTGTGGGAATCGTTTTGAGCTGGTTGGCCGGTCCGGGGACACCCAGTTACAACGTGACTTGAGTCCACTTGAGGGACGTCACCGACAGAAGGGTCAGAGGCCGACGGTGAGGTCAACGACCAGAGTGAGAGACTGGAGCAAGAAACGTTGGCAATTGGACCCAACATGGAGGGGTACGGCTACGAACACTTTGGGGTGGACGCAGAGCGGGACAGCCACCAGATGGACTACCGGAGGATCGTAGGGGACACTGAGCTACCCCGGCCCAGCTCCAACCCCAACTCCTCACCCCAAGACGGGGATCACCTCTTCCGCCTCAGCCCCCATGGGCATGGGCACGGACACGGGCATGGGCATGAGACAGCCGCCCAGCGATACAGCGCCACCCGCATCCAGGCTGGCTTTGGCCCCGAGAGGTGAGTCAGACAAAGACAGATTATATATGGTTACTAGAGTATTATTTAGTGAAATAAACTGCCATCCATTAGAAAAGAACAACATAAGAGTGAAGGGCCAGGCAAAGTAGATTTTTAACTGTGGACCTGACTTGTGCTGAAATAAACTAAAGAAAAAAAGGGAGTAAACCAGATTACATTTACATTTACGTCATTTAGCAGACGCTCTTATCCAGAGCGACTTGCAGTTAGTGAGTGCATACATTATATATATTTTTTATACCCCCCGTGGGAATCGAACCCACAATCCTGCTCTACCAACTGAGCTACATCCCTGCCGGCCATTCCCTCCCCTACCCTGGACGACGCTGGGCCAATTGTGCGCCGCCCCATGGGTCACCCGGTCGCGGCCGGCTACGACAGAGCCTGGATTCGAACCAGGATCTCTAGTGGCACAGCTAGCACTGGCACACACAAAGATATTCAATTTGTTTGGAGTGGACAAGATAACATTCTTCAACACAAAGCAATACACTGAGTGTACAAAACATTAGGAACACCTTCCTAATATTGAGTTGCACCCCCTTTTGCCCTCAGAACAGCCTCAATTCGTCGGGGCATGGACTCTACAAGGTGTCGAAAGCGTCCCACAGGGATGCTGGCCTACGTTGACTCCAATGCTTCCCACAATTCTGTCAAGTTGGCTGGATGTCCTTTGGGTGGTGGACCATTCTTTATACACACAGGAAACAGTTGAGCGTAAAAACCCAGCAGCGTTGCAGTTCTTGAGACACTCAAACCGGTGGCCTCGCACCTACTACCATACCCCGTTCAAAGGTGCTTAAATATTTTGTCTTGCCCATTCACCCTCTGAATTGCACTCATACATAATCAATGTCTCAATTGTCTCAAGGCTTGAAAATCCATCTTTAACCTGTCTCCTCCCCTTCATCTACACTGATTGAAGCAAATGAAATAGGTGACATCAATAAGGGATCATAGCTTTCACCTGGTCAGTCTATGTCATGGTAAGAGCAGGTGTTCCGAATGTTTTATACACTGTGTATATTTGACTTGTGGGCCATACAAGCTTTAGCATTAGTTCCTCCCACTTCTTTTGACTACTTTTCATAACTCTGCTTTCACCATGGTTAAAATATGTAAATACAGCCTATTGACTAGTATCAGTTTACACTGCCACATAGCCCTGTGTTTAGTCTGGCTTGCAAATAACAATGAAGTTAAATCTCCTTGTTAGCCCATAATGAAGCTCTAAGATGCCTGTGTCTTACTGTATATGGAAACATGGTTTATGGCGAGCCATTCCGAGGGCGGCCCCTAAACAAATTGAAAAGCTATGATTACTTACTCTGATGCCAAAACAACAGAAACTGCCTCTTGAGTCCTAAAGGCTATTTTCGGAGTGGCAGCTTATGCCGTGCAGCTAGGGCAGCAGGTGGAGACCTTAAGGGGATCGGGTTTGAATCAATGCTTGAAATAGCCACTGGCTGGGTATAGAGGAATCTCTGACCCATATTGTGGATGACCCACATTTAACGCGATGAACTCACACACAGACACCGTACCCGCCAGATCACCTTGGTACTTGTCAAGGCTGGGAAGGTCCTCTGTGCTTTCCTTAGTACTGCAGGAGGGGCTCCTAGAATAGTGCCACATGGAGAATAGGCCAGGGGCCTATAGCTTGGGCCAGACTGAGCCCATATACAGTCCCATGATAAGTGTACATGGGGCGAATACAAATTCTGTCTTAATGCAGGGTGGATCACTAGTCACCATTAAAAATGCATTCGGTTGTATTTGCTCTGAATATCTGTGTGTTGGTTTAGTGCACACAGTTACAACAGTCTCATGCCATTGCATGCACAGGATCAGGAGTGCATGGGTTAGAATTCCCCACTCTCCAGGAAACGTAAAGATGCTGTGAGAATGAAGAACAAAGCTTGCTTTATTGCGACATTGCTGGCGTGATGGCAGGTTGCAATTGTCTGTCAGTGACTACTGTCAGCCACTGATGGTGTTGACGGCTTGGTGACAAGAGCTGTGTGCTGTCCGTCCTCCTTTTACAAAAGTGTGTGTTTGTGAGGGAGTTCCACTTCATCTGTGTGTGTGCGTGTGTGCAAGAGAGAGAGAGAAGGTAGACTAGGAGTCTGAGTGTTTATTGAGTGTGTGTGTGTGTGTTTATGTTACTAATTTTGGCTAATGGAGGAAGCCCATTATCCCTTCCATCTAATCATAAACACTGGACTTTTCTCTTCAAAGCCTAGAAGTTTCAATCTGAGCTTTACAACGCTCCTCTTTGGCATGACTTTGCCCTTTAGCAAGATGGCTGCTAGTGTTATAGTGGAGAACGCTCCATTTCCCAACCCACATCCATCACAGAAATGGGCGAGTGGAACTGTTCGGTACGCAATGCTTGTAGATTCACAGGTCAACATACAATACAATAGGCATGTGAATTCAGTCTGATTTTCCCAAATCCGTCAGCTTGAACGCTAATGGTCTATTGGCTTTTCTGCTTTTACTATCTGAGTTTTAAACAGTCTGTTCTATATGTGAAAGTGAAAGTCTGAGACCATGATATATCAGATAAGAGGGAGGGTATGAGGTTCAATTATGGTCAATGTGTAGCCTCACCTACTATAAATGTTTATAATGTTATCTAGGCTGCTTAAGGAGGTATGTAGCCTGGCTGGCTCTACTGGTCAGTTGAGATCAATCTAGACTAGAGAATGCCACTGTCAACCGGATAATTGGTTACTAATTTAGTAACTGGTTGCATGTGACTTGTAAATCTTACAGTGGTGCTGTTCAATTGAATGCCCCCAAACTTTGCACCTCACTGAAGCATCTGAGAATAGTTGATTTGTGAGTTTTGGAAAAATACAAAAGTCACAATACATTGATAAGTAGATAAGCATTATAAAAGTAGATTACTACACATTGAATGAAAGATTCTTGCTTGATCCTGATAATAGAAGCCCAAGGACTAATATTCCAAAAACAGATGGTAGGAGGTTTGGGCCTGCTGCCTATGTGGTTATTTGTTGGTTATAAAATAATAATATAAATAATATAATATGCCATTTAGCAGACGCTTTTATCCAAAGCGACTTACAGTCATGCGTGCATACATTTTTTTGTGTATGGGTGGTCCCGGGGATCGAACCCACTATCTTGGCGTTACAAGCGCCGTGCTCTACCAACTGAGCTACAGAGGACAAATGATAATATAAGGACATTGGGAGTGCCAGACTATAGTGCCAATTTCCCTGAATAGCCTAAATGCATGATTGTCTCCTCCAAAATATGTATGGTCTGCACTCTGCAGTGCAGATATTAGGTATATTACATAAATTACACTGACATAACAATCTCACAAACCTGCAAAGTCTGTGATTGAGTTGAGATTTTTACCCTCATGTTTTCTAATTCAATGAGAGCCCCACGTGGGAGGAGAGGGGATGTGACGCATCCATTTTCGATGCTTTTGCAAAAATATTCTTCTTCATAACGCGGATACACTGTAACAGCGACAGGCTATCAAATTTGGACCAGCCTCGCATCGTCACTTGAGTTTGTAGTAGGGAACTTGTAGGAAGGTAATTCATTTTGGGGTGGTTCCCTCCACGATAGAGACAGCACACTTTGCTTCCGCTCATTTTGGACTTGCTAGCTAGCTACAGCTGGAAAGTTCACATTTCCGAACATCTTCAACGTGGTCAGATTCAAGAGGTAGAAAACGGGTTGGAATAGATTTTTGGTTTCACATTTTCTTAACGTAACTAATATTAGGGAACTGTAAATACGACTAAGAGCGTGGTGAGGTGGCTAATGGCATATAATACAAATCATCTTCAGTAATGAGTTGAAACGTGTTAGCTAGCCGGCTACCGCTAGCTGACACATGCTCCTGCTGAATAGCGCACGCACTCTGATCATTTTGACCTGCGTTGCAAGGAATTAGATGGCTAATATATAGTGCAGCTATTATGACAAAATACATTGCAAACGATATCATGCTAAAGACAAATGATATGATGGATGGAAAACTATAAATACTTAGGCTGATTACAGTTGGCTAGATTCGTCATGAATAGTTAATATAGGCAGGTTTTATTCTCCCCGCATGTGTTGTGTGCTCGAGGCATTGTTAGGTGCTCAACCGTACAGTAGCCTGTTAGTAAGAGCTAGCTACGGTATTGGCAGGCATTACTCACCGCTGCCTTTCAGCAGCTATCCAGAACACTGTGTAGGTAGTCTGGATAAATATGTGCTCGAAGGAAATGTTTTTGCTTAACGTGTCATTGATTAACATGACATTACTTTTTAGCTCATAGTGTCGCTTGATGGGTGTTTTGTTTGCATGGACAGCCACCACAAGCAATAGAGAGAACGTTAGTGTGCTCACTTTTCCTGGTGTTTATCAAATCTTAGGTCACCCAGACAGTAAATTGTTTAAAAAAATAATATATATATATATATATATATATATATATATATATAAATCAAACACCGACATTTTTTTCAAGCAACGTGTTTTATTTAAACATGTAGCTAACGTTAGTGCTGCTGCAATTTTTGGCATGGATATTTACACAACAGTACATGAAAGGGTTAATTTCGTAAGGCTATATTTTGCCAGCATTCCCCCTCTAATAGAAAACATTCTTATAAATGTTAGTGGGTCATCCACATTTTGAAATCACATAGTCATTAGTACTCAGCGATTTGTGCTTTTGAGGTCGGTTCGGTTTCAGTTTGATTATAATTGTGTTTGTTTTCGGGTTCGATAGTAAAAAAAATTATAAATGCATTCTGTGGGTTGAATGCTGTGTCACAGAATAACACGTTTAATACAATTCCCATGATGGTAGTGACTGCCGATTACTGCTTATCACTTATTAACCATAATTTATTCACATTACTTTAGTTACTTAAGTTTTGTATATTACATTTGTTTTATTTGATGACTTTATTATTTAATTCTAAGTCATCATCTCTATAGAGCTGCTGTCTGACAAAATCACTATTTTAGTAGTTCTTCAATGTAAACAAGGCATACTTTTATGACTGCTGAATACCAACTATCAATCAGTTAGATCATGTATTTTCAGTTAGAGATACACTATATATACAAAAGTATGTGGACACACCTTCAAATTAGTGGATTCAGATATTTCAGCCACACCCGTTGTTGACAGGTGTATAAAATCGAGCACACAGCCATGCAATCTCCATAGACAAACATTGGCAGTAGAATGGCCTTAATGAAGAGCTCAGTGACTTTCAACGTGGCACCTTCATAGGATGCCACCTTTCCAACAAGTCAGTTCGTCAAGTTTCTGCCCTGCTAAAGCTGCCCCGGTCAACTGTAAGTGCTGTTATTGTGAAGTGGAAACGTCTAGGAACAACAACGGCTCAGCCGTGAAATGGTAGGCCACACAAGCTCACAGAACGGGACTGCTGAAGTGCATAGCGAATAAAAATTGTCTGTCCTCGATACAACACTCCCTACCGAGTTCCAAACTGCCTCTGGAAGCAATGTCAGCACAAGAACTGTTCGTCATGGAGATTCATGAAATGGGTTTCCATGGCCGAGCAGCCGCACACAAGCCTAAGATCACCATGCGCAATGCTAAGTGTTGGCTGGAGTGGTGTAAAGCTTGCCGCCATTGGACTCTGGAGCAGTGGAAACATGTTTTCTGGAGTGATGAATCATGCTTCACCATCTGGCAGTCCGACTGACGAATCTGGATTTGGCAGATGCCAGGAGAAGGCTACCTGCCCGAATGCATAGTGCCAACTGTAAAGTTTGGTGGAGGAGGAATAATGGTCTGGGGCTGTTTTTCATGAGTGGAGGCTGTTATAGCAGCAAGGGAGGGGGGGGGGGGCAACTCCATATTAATGCCCATGCTTTTGGAATGAGATGTTCGATGAGCAGGTGTCCACATACTTTTGGTCATGTAGTGTACTTCGTGAAGCAACTGCTCTCCTTTCAATCGCGTGTTCTTGTCTATTTTATGTAGCAGGCTAAAAGAAACACAGATGGACAAGTAGGCTTGCAATGGATTATGGTCATTATAGGTAATTACTACGTTTTCTGCGCTAAACTATGTAGAGTATTGGCCTGTTGGAAACTACAACTCCCTACTACATCGCACAGTTCAGGCTTGATACGATTTATCTCTAGAGAAATTGCACATCGCATTGATATCACAGAAAAAAACCTGAACGTAATGCCTTGGTTAACAAACGAAAAATTACGGACATTTGGGTTAATCGCTCAGCACTAATAGTCATTCACAGGCGCAAAGCGTCGTCAC
This sequence comes from Coregonus lavaretus, assembly GCF_964263955.1. Lineage (NCBI taxonomy): Eukaryota > Metazoa > Chordata > Actinopteri > Salmoniformes > Salmonidae > Coregonus > Coregonus lavaretus. Next base: position 102,377 of record NW_028166503.1, read on the forward strand.
CCTTTAACCTTTAATCTGTTTATGGCTAATTATATTTGAAAATGCATCGAATGTTACACTTGATGAAGCGATAGCTACAATCTAATGCCAGCTTGTCATCCTTTTCATTTGACAGCATGGCTGATTACCTGATCAGTGGTGGTACTGGCTATGTCCCAGAAGATGGACTCTCCGCACAACAGCTTTTCTCCGTCGGAGACGGTCTCACTTACAAGTAAGTTCAGTTCAACCACAATACAAATGCCAAATAGAACCGTGTTGTGCAAGTAAGCTCTCGAACTGTCCAAACCTAAGCGCAAGCGATGATGGAGGAGATGCGGGCGGCTCATTGTAATGACGGCCAACACGTTTTGAATCGCAGATCTGCTCAACAACAGTCTGTTGTCGCCGACGGTCAAACGGCAGAAGAGCTATGCTCTAAAGGCGACGGGTTGACTTACAAGTGAGTAAAACGGTTGACTTTTCAACCATTTTGACACTATATATACTATACTGTAAAATCCTCTTGTCTCTCCAAATGATGAGTTCATATAGGGGAAGCAAATGGTTGTCCCATAAAAATACCTTGTTAATGAATTTGGCCAAAGTAAACACCACAGTCGCCACCAATTGTATTATTTAATTGAGTTTTTAGCTGGCTGAGAAAAGCACTGATCTAAATGGATGAATGAGTAGGACAGGGGTGGTGGGGGTTGATTGCTTAACCTGATCTGCACCATAGGATGATATTTGCTTCCGGTAATGATATGACTGCATCTTTAACTGCTCCGAAGAATCATAGTGCATGAACTGCTATTTGATTCTTTGAGAGACTCAATCACTCTAATCTATCTAGTAATGAAATCTGACTGCACTCATATCCTAAGGCGATGCCCTTTCTTCATCTGCTCTACATAACTTTTGAAGATGAACTCATCACTCATTTCATATTGTCTTGAATATCCCTCAATTAACTTTCACTCTGTTTAAAACAAACTTGATTTCAACAAGCAAAGCATTGGGCTGCCCCAAGATGACAGACGGTCATATTGGTCATTGCATTGGTATGTTACCACAGCGAGCTACTTCACTAATTTCACCCCTTTGTCCAAGACTGTTGGCCAAAACCCTGTGCATCGTTTTGCTTCTTGAACATACTTCTGGCTAGAGGACTTGACAAAAACGACTTGTAACTGCTATAAAATGCTTCCAACGCCTACTTGTTAAAATAGAGGAACATTCACGTCCTTGTGTTGATGTTGTAGCCTATGACTTTTGACTATATATGGCTCCGTTCCAAATGGTACCCTGTGCCCTACATAGTGCATTACTTTTAACCATTGGGAATAGGGTGCCATTTTGTACAGAATCTATGTTACAGATTAAATGGATACCCTAGGGCCTCCTGAGTGGCGCAGCTGTCTAAGGCGTCACTACAGCCCCGGGTTTGATCCCAGGAGAACCATGAGACAGATCACAATTGGCCCAGCGTCGTCCTGGGTAAGGGAGGGTTTGGCCGGCCGGGATGTCCTTGTCCTGTCGTGCTCTGGCGACTCCTTGTGGTGGGCCGGGCGCCTGCAGGCTGACTTCGGTCGTCAGTTGGACGGTGTTTCCTCCAGCACATTGGTGCGGCTGGCTTCCGGGTTAAGCAAGCAGTGTGTCAAGAAGCAGTACGGCTTTGAAGGGTCGTGTTTCCAAGGACGCATGGCTCTCAACCTTCGCCTCTCCCGAGTCCGTAGGGGAGTTGCAGCGATGAGATGACTGTAACTACCAATTGGAAATCACGAAATTGGTGCAAGAAAAGGGGGTAAAAGCCCCCTCCCCCCCAAAAAATAAAAATTGTAAAAAATAAATAATTGTATGGATACCCTGTTCATTCTAAACTGGTTATACGCCGTCTGTGAGACAAACAATATTTTGACAACAAGCAGATACAACTCAACCATTTTGTTTCTTACAGTTTGGGAAGACCATGTTATTTTGTCTTATCCTGGGTAGGTGGTAGTTGGTTTTGATTGAATTGGGGCTTCATGTCATGGGCTAGTTTATGAGAACAGTTTTTAGCTTTATCTATCCATCCTCTTGAATCAATCAGGTTATAGGTGGTTAAGAGCGCTAAGCCAACCTTCAATGTGCCCTTGAGCAAGGCATTTAACCCTAATTGCTCCTGTAAGTTGTGCTGGATAAGCGCGTCTGCTAAATGTACTAAATGTTAGACTTATCAACATCCACACAATAAGGGTATTCACTATTTAGACTATGCATTTGAATGGAGAGTTAGTCCCAGTTCACCGGGGTTAATTGATTAGGCAATGTACGTGTGTGTGATACCAGAGCGTCACTCCTTAATGAAGCGCGTCCTGCTTGAAGGCAAGGCAGAGCACATGACTAGCCCGAGGTACTGTCATGTGAGCGTCTCGGAGGACGGCATTAGAGGAAGTGAGGATGCCCTCCTTAGCACCACATCTGGGCCCATATTACCTGTATCATACAGCTGTGTCTCCACCATGGCAACCTCAGACAAATGCCTCACAAACCTGGCAACCCAGGACGGTAGCGACAGTGGCTCAACCTCAATTAGACTTTCCCTATATCCTCGGCTCCTTTTTAACCATCTTAAAGGAGAAGGTCCAAAGTTACTCCTCTTGGACCTTCTTCTCCAATGTGTTTTGAGAAGGAGGCGAGGGAGCAGATGCAAGGAATCGAAGGCAAGATACATTGAGAAAGAGCCAGTGAGAATACATCTGGCTAAGGCCTACTGGCTGTGAGGTGTTTGCTCACCTGTTGCTGCTGTAATCTGGCAGGCTTACTGCTGGCTTGTCCACACCAAAACACCCTGGACCTGAATACACGCTCCCTTATGAAAGTGTTCGCCAGGGTGAGCTGAGATGTTCTGTCGGTGTCTCAAGGTCATTTCACCAAGCAGGATCAATATTCTTTCAGCAACTCAACATTTTCTAGTACAGCAGACGACTCTGCTGCATGACATTATCATATATTATCTCTGTCGTAAAGAATTAATGAATGCAGTCATTTTCTGTCAATGGCTTCATAGGATGATTCCATGATGATGTTGTCTTATGATCACAGCCACCTAATCATCATCTGCTTCTAATTAGCCCCATTCAACCCACTCACCTCTCCAACACAATTCTCCCCCAGGACATTGCTGTAGAAGACAATGTATTTTCAATCCACTTACATGGCAAAGGGACGATAAATGAAAAGATTACAATCTTGACATGATTATGCATGTATAGTGAACTGCCTTTGCAGAAGTGTAGTCTAGAACAACATTATGTAGTCGTGTTATCCAGGCTTGTGTCAAAAATAATCTTGCATGAAATTAACACAAATCAAATCACACCCAGTATTACTAGGGCCTGCAACTTTTGGTGTTTTAATACAGAAATGTCATGCAATAGATACAGTACCAGTCAAAAGTTTGGACACGCACCTGTCATCAAGGCAAAGGGTGGCTACTTTGAAGAATCTAAAATATATTTGGATTTGTTTAACACTTTTTTTGGTTACTACATGATTCCATATGTGTTATTTCATTAGTTTTTATGTCTTCACTATTATTCTACAATGTGAAAATAGTAAAAATGAAGAAAAACCCTGGAATTAGTTTTTGACTGGTACTCTATGTATACATTAATAGTATTAAAGACTAGATAGGTAGGTGCACTCTAAATCAGATCTACCCACTTTCTCTACTTAGTGGTTCAAGGGTCATAATAATACTGTCTAACTCAGGCAGTTTGTGGCTGTCTGCAGCACTGGTGTGGCCGAATGGCATCATGCGTTTGTCCACATTCAACATTCGAATGCAAACCATATTCAAAGGTAGTCAGTGTTGTCTTTGGTATTTAAAACCCTAATGTTTCACGCGTGCCAAGTCCAGCTCTAGTTAGTTATTCTCGAATGCCGTGTCTCTGTCGGAGATACCAGTATAAATAAAATGACCGCTTATCAACTGATCCAGTGACACTCTTTACCATTTGGCTCATGCTGGTAAGGGGTAGGTCTGGCTAGAGAGAGCTGATCCAGAATCAGCAGAGGTTGGTGGTTGCCTTAAATGCTGGCAGATGTTTTCCCCTCCGCCTCCGTGTCCCTGACTGTGTTGATGTTTGTGAGGTGTCTGGAGGGTGCAGGCGCACCCCACCCTGTCCCATTTGGTGGACTTATTTTAGGCCCGATCTTCTCACCCACACAGGCGGAGGAGACAGGAGAATGGTCTCCACGGATGATAAAGAACAGGGGGCCGTTCTCGCTCTCTTTTAGTTTTGTGCTCGCTCGCTACTCCCGTTCTATCTGACTTAGAGCTGTTCTCCTGCATCTTATTCTGGTTTTCACTTTTCCCCCATCTCTCTCTGTCACAGACAAAGACTCACTTATTCGTCTCTCTCCAGTCTGTGTTTTCACACTCATCTGCCAAACCACCAGATCCACCCATCTGTGAAAAACACCCATCATCCTCCTCTCTCTCCGTCTGTCTCGTTCGCTCTCTCCCGCTCCCTCTCTGCCAGTCATTGTGTCCATTCAGTCTAAGAAAGGAAGTTAAACCCCAGATGCTTTTGCAAAGTACTGGACTGTTAGGGTGAGACGGTGTTTCTTTTTTTTTTAGACTAGAGTACAAGGCAAAGAGAAGGGGCACCTTGGTCAGACATCACTAGAGGGCCAATTTATGAACATAAATTATTTTACCATTGAAACACTCATTCAAAAAAACATATGCCTTGTTTGATACCACAAAGGAATGGATACCGACATTTTCTCTTAATTCTTAAAGCAAACTGACTTGTAGTTTTAGTTTGATTCAAATTTCCATCACAGGCAACTTTCGGCGCAGACTCCTCAACCATTGCGAGAACTAGTTTTCCCTATATCGTTACCAGGCTCGGTCGAAGTGGCAGTTCGAGGGGCTGATTGGCATATATTCCCTTTTTGGCTTTCAACACTTCCTGCTTTGGACCCAACTCCAACATGGTGGAGGTGCTTGTAAACGTTGAAATTGGGTGGAAAAAAGGGCGCGGGATATGGGCCTTTTTATTTAAAAAAACGTATAGGCCACTTCTGACCCACTGTCACTAGTTGGCTGGCAGTTGCATTGCACTGCACTATGGGTCTTGTAGTCCTCTTGTCTTAAGCCATCTTTCTTTAGCCATGACAATGTGTGAACCTTGACCCCTGACCTCTTGTTCTGTCTGTCTTTCAGCGACTTCCTGATTCTGCCGGGCTTCATTGATTTTACCTCAGACGAAGTGGTGAGTAGTCCTCTCTTCTCCTCTATGACTATCATACATTCCAGAAAGCTAAGACAATTCAATGTGGGTTTTGAGCGACAGACTACACTTCGACCTACCTTCAGCCTACTGTTCTGTTCATGGGCTCAATTCCATTTTGTTCTGAGACCCTCTTCCCTAGCCCATTCCTCTTTAGTGTTTGCCTATAGAGTAATGGGTAGGTGCAAGCCATATGATGAAGGCTGCTCTTAGCCTGTTGGAGAACTGGATAGTGAACACCAGTCTTGTTCTTCCAGATCTCTGAACACTACAGGTATAATGACTAGGGGTCAAAATGGAAGTCCCTTAGACTCTTGCACCAAGTGAGAGCAGTAAAGCTTCCAACTCATTCCTTACTATTTCAGCAGACACTCCTTGCCAGAGCCACTTCTGAAACCAAAGCTTTTTTACAGTACCCTGTGTCCACACAGATGCACAAACAACCCTCTGCATTCAAAGCCAAAACCTAATTCTGTAATTGCAGCTTTTCCTAAAATATTTTTTGCTCTCAGCTTCCTTCGTCATCCCTAACCTCCTAGCCACCCTATTTTGACCAAGATGGCCTCCCACGCCTGGTCTCTCTCTGTCTGTGTTTATGGTTGTGCCTGGTTGGTTGGTTGCTCACTCTTCTCTTTCAGGGGATGATGTGAGCGTTAATCTCAGGCTTTATGTGAAATCCCCCTGCCCTTCTCGCTCGTCCATCAGGGGTTTTTAATCTAATTGACATCTTTAATCTCCTGTTTTTTCAAATAAAATCCAGACTAGAACACAGCTCTTGTTGCTGTGGAAGGCGCCTGTCTGCGTTGTTGCCGTGGCGTTGTGGGTTGTCTCCATAGGGTTGTAGCCTGGCCTATTTTCTTGACGGTTAGGAAGCGGATTCACACTGATAACTTGGACGAGCCTGTGTTTGCCTCAGTCTCAACTGAATACAGTCAAAGTTCATGCAATAATGTTTGTTCAGACTGTAGTCTAAACTAGATTTATCCCCCTCCCATCTGCACAGGGATGTTTTATAAGTTTGAGGTGGGCCTCCATTTGGTGTTGCAATGGGGAAATTATTCAAATAAAATGTTTGGAAATTATTGCTGGTCACACCATGTGCAGAGGTGGTCTCTCAATTTTAAAGGTTAGCCCTTTGTAGAATTTGGCAGGGTAGTGCAGTTGAGCTGCCAAAGTGTCCAGTCATTTCAGAAACACAACAGTCAGTCTCGGTACGATATAGCAGTTTACATTTGTCACAGATATGGGAGGAAAGCTCTTGACGTGGTAACATGCCTGCTCTGGGTTTCTCATGGGGGAGGAATACCATGTTTTCCCTCCCAGCTGTGACGAACGTGGACGTGGCCTTTTTGTGTTTTGGGAATCTGAATTGAGTGAATCTGATAAAGCTGGGAGTTTCTGGGATAGTGGGATTCTTTTATTTTTTATCTGAGAGAAGGGAACTTTCCCAGTGTGTTGGCACATAGTTTCTAACAAGGTCACGGCCTGATTGTGCAAAAACGTCTCCAGAAAGACTTGGGTCCCTTCAGTCACATGCATCAGCTTAGTCAAAACAACATCTGTCTTGTCTGTTTGATGACAGATAAAATGGAGCACCTGATTTTTTACGTTTAGGCCAGACAGCGATGTCTGCTTTCCAGTTGTTTGATTGTTTACTTGCTGTTGCCACTCTCGTCTGAGACCTTGAGACTTTGAGACTCATCGTACAGTCAGTCATTGAAAGCATGCTTGGACCAAAAGCTGTAATTTTCCAGACCACATTAGACAAACGGGTTTGTTGGTGCATTTCTGCCCCCTAGTGGACAACTGCGAAAGCAACCTTTACCATTACAAGCAATGCTGTCCAAGGTTCTCTTTTCTTCATGAAGTAAATTACCTACACTCTGTATTAGAAATGAAATGATATTGAGTATATTTCCTCAGTGTGGACATTTACACTCACTGCAACACTCTAATATTATCTAGTGTGCTGGTTGCATTTTGAATGACTTATTTATTTCCTGAACATTTAGTGGGTTATTGAGCCAAGATGTCCTCCTTCCTCTCTCCCAGGACCTGACCTCTGCTCTGACCAGGAAGATCACCCTGAAGACACCTCTCATCTCCTCCCCCATGGACACAGTCACAGAGTCATCGATGGCCATCGCCATGGCGGTAAGAACTTGCCGCCTGACACACGAGCCAGTAAAAAAATAAATGTATATAATAAGTAAAAAGTGTCCACTAAGCTAGAAATGATTGTGCGCTTTCCACATCAGTCACATCCAAAGTGTGTTTTGTTGCTGGGGGAAAAAAGTACCATAAACAGTATTGCGGCTCCCAAAAGTGATTTCTACTTGTCGGGGTGTTTTTTAATGCCTTTAGCTCATGGGAGGCATCGGCCTCATCCACCACAACTGCACTCCTGAATTCCAAGCCAATGAGGTCCGCAAGGTTAAGGTAAGACCCCGTAAACACCTATGAAAACATTCTGCCTACTTAATATTTACCTTTTATGGTCTGTCAAGTCATATACCTTTGTAGTTAACCGCATATAGTCATGTATTTACTTGCATAATTTTAAGTTGATTGGTATTAATTGATTTATCAGCTATTGGGTTGCAGTGCACCTATGCCCGTGATAGTGTATTAACCAGTATATTTGTTTTTTGTCCAGAGGTTTGAGCAGGGCTTTATCACAGACCCTCTTGTGTTGAGCCCGCGTCACACGGTGGGGGACGTGTTCGAGGCCAAGACACGCCACGGCTTCTCTGGCATCCCCGTCACCGAGACTGGCAAGATGGGCAGCAAGCTGGTGGGCATCGTCACCTCCAGAGACATCGACTTCCTCTCCGAGAAGGACCACAGCCGACCGCTGGAGGAGGCCATGACTAAGAGGGAGGAGCTAGTGGTGGCCCCAGCCGGTGTCACCCTGAAAGAGGCTAACGACATTCTACAGCGGAGCAAGAAAGGTGAGCCAGTCGGTACAGTCCGTCTAGGAGTCTATTGTCGCCTGTTTTCTGGTACAGTGTTCTATTGTATAATCCTCTACTTATTATTGATTTGATGTTCTTTGGTTTGCTGTACAAGGTCATTCATGAAACCACCTGTTTGAGGTTATGTGGCAGAATGACTTTGTCACCTGCTTTGGTTTGCTGTACAATGTCATTTATGAAACCACCTGTTTGAGGTTATGTGGCAGAATGACTTGGTCACCTTTAACAAAGTCTCTTTCTCCACCCCTTTCCTCCCACCAGGCAAGCTGCCCATCGTGAACGACAGTGATGAGCTGGTGGCCATCATCGCCAGAACAGACCTGAAGAAGAACAGGGATTACCCCCTGGCCTCTAAAGACTCTCGCAAACAGCTGCTGTGCGGAGCCGCCATTGGCACCAGGGACGACGACAAGTACAGACTGGACCTGCTGATGCAGGCTGGGGTCGACGTGGTCGTACTGGTGGGTTCGGGGTTTGAGGTTGGGGTACGGTTGGGGTTATGGTTAGGATGCAGATGGGGTTTAGGTTGGGATCCGGTTGTGGTTATGGTTGGGGTAGGTGGGAGGGTTGGGTTAGGGGTTGACCTGTTCATGCAGTTTAGGTGGACATGGTGGTTAGGGGTCGCGGTTATGGTCGAGTTATGGTTGGGTTACAGTTCCATGGTACTGCAGTGCAGACATGAATTGTTTTCTCTCTCTGTTTCTGCAGGATTCCTCACAGGGCAACTCTGTGTATCAGGTCAACATGATCAACTACATCAAACAGAAGTACAGCGAGCTGCAGGTGGTGGGAGGGAACGGTGAGAGAGTGTGGAGCGCTGGGAAAGGATTTATCACTATATGGCAATTCCACCCATCCAGTTGTTGTAGATCTTTTGAGAGGCTATCAAGATCAGTCTTGGGAAATATTGTTTATTCAATTGAACGTCTGTGGAAAAATACAGTAGACACTTACACGCTACACCTTTCTTTTCCTGCATCCTGATGAAGTTGTGTGTTGTCTCTTGTAGTGGTGACGGCAGCTCAGGCCAAGAACCTGATCGATGCAGGAGTGGATGCTCTGAGAGTGGGCATGGGCTGTGGCTCCATCTGCATCACCCAGGAAGGTAGTGACCCCACCTCCACACCCTGATACTATCAATGTTACAGGATCAATTCCAATCTGAATGCAAGAGAGGATTGTTGGTGGATTTGATCTGAATCCACTTGCAGAATTGACTGAGTTGAAGTGGAATTGACCCAACCCTGAATGTTACACCTTGAGTGCAATGTGCGATTGGAATTGTAGTATTGCGACTAAATGTAGTGATATTAAATAGAAATGTGAAAATATGCATAGGATTCCATCTACCCATAGTAGCTGGCTTTGGATCAGTTCTAATTTAAGGTCAACCACTGAATCTACACAGCAAAACAGAAGACAGATCAGAGCAGCGAGTAACTAACCAAGATGCTACACTGGTTGCTAGTCTGTGTTGTCATGGTGATTTATGAACGCTCTGCTCTCGGTTACCATGGCGATGACTTTCTCCACAGCATTAAGTTCAGAAAATGATGGCAAGAGTTTTAAAACGCAATACAAACGTACTTATTGGAAGAACTTAGACATATTCAATGATTAAATTTTTTAAGTGAACACATCGATTCTGATAATACTACTTCCGTAAAAAATCCATCCATCGTGCACAACCGAACATCGCCTGACTACACCTGTCATATGATATGATGCATTTCCTGTCTCCGTCTCCCGTAGTGATGGCGTGCGGGCGGCCTCAGGGCACCTCGGTGTATAAGGTGGCAGAGTATGCTAGACGTTTCGGCGTGCCAGTCATCGCCGACGGGGGCATTCAGACCGTGGGCCACGTGGTCAAGGCTCTCTCACTCGGGGCATCGACAGGTACCTTTCATTCACATTAATTAATTCACTCTTTCATAGTCATTCATTCTCTTTCATTTTCATGCATACATTGTCATTCACGCTTCCATTGTCATTTATTCATTCACTCACTCACTCATTCATTCATTAACTTACTCCTTCATTCACCCCTTTATAACATGCAGTAGATCAATGTGGTTCATTTCATAGGCTAGCATAGGTCTATATCAGGGCTGTTCATCTCCGGTCCTGGAGGGTCCAAACACTTCTGGTTTTCATCCTCTCCTTCTAATCAGGGACTAATTCAGACCTGGGACACCAGGTGAGTGCAATTAACTACCCGGTAGAAACACAAACCAGAAGTGTTTCAGCCCTCCAGGACCAGAATTGAACAGCCCTGGTCTATAGTCTTACAGTATCTTGATAATGTCTTTACATTAGTTTTCTGTTCACCACTGTTGATCTCATGTCTATTCCTCTAATTCATTCATAGCTGATTTCTGGTAATCAAAGCTAACGTGAAGCTATCGATGTAACAAAACACTAGCTGTACCGAGAATTAGTTGGAGAAATGCTTACCAACCAATGACCTTGAGTTATGACCTGTTCCGCCCCTCCCCAGTGATGATGGGCTCATTGCTAGCGGCGACCACGGAGACTCCGGGGGAGTACTTCTTCTCGGACGGCGTGCGGCTGAAGAAGTACCGTGGCATGGGCTCTCTGGACGCCATGGAGAAGAGCACCAGCAGCCAGAAACGCTACTTCAGGTAGGGAGGATATCACACACTAGTGCTGCATCCCAAATGGCACCCTATTCCCTGGCCTAATATAGTGCACTGCTTCTGACCAGGAGCCATAGGGAATAGGGTGCCATTTGGGGTGTAGACTAACTCTTGATCAAACACGACTAGAATTCATAGGAGGGTTGAAATTAAGACCAGGTAATCTGGGTTATTTCACATCAACAATTGTTGTTAATCGCTGATGAATCAAATTCATATTTTGTTGATGTTCGAGTCTGATTTATATACATGTATTCATTGGTTTGTCCTTAATTCAGACGGTTCACAATGTGATACAATATATGTCATATGTAAGGGATTTTCCCAAAACAAATGATGCCAACTTTCCTGGGTTTAAGCTGTCTGACTGCTCTCAGTGCTCTGGTTGGAGAATTTTCCTGTCCCATCAGCAGTGTCTAAACTGTCTCTGTGTTCCGTCTGGCTGATTCCACAGCAGTGTCTAACCAGTCTCCTCTGTGTTCTGACTGGCTGATTCCACAGCAGTGTCTAACCAGTCTCCTCTGTGTTCCGTCTGGCTGATTCCACAGCAGTGTCTAACCAGTCTCCTCTGTGTTCCGTCTGGCTGATTCCACAGCAGTGTCTAACCCATCTCCTCTGTGTTCCGTCTGGCTGATTCCACAGCAGTGTCTAACCCATCTCCTCTGTGTTCCGTCTGGCTGATTCCACAGCAGTGTCTAACCCATCTCCTCTGTGTTCTGACTGGCTGATTCCACAGCAGTGTCTAACCAGTCTCCTCTGTGTTCCGTCTGGCTGATTCCACAGCAGTGTCTAACCCATCTCCTCTGTGTTCTGACTGGCTGATTCCACAGCAGTGTCTAACCCATCTCCTCTGTGTTCCGTCTGGCTGATTCCACAGCAGTGTCTAACCCATCTCCTCTGTGTTCTGACTGGCTGATTCCACAGCAGTGTCTAACCAGTCTCCTCTGTGTTCCGTCTGGCTGATTCCACAGCAGTGTCTAACCCATCTCCTCTGTGTTCTGACTGGCTGATTCCACAGCAGTGTCTAACCCATCTCCTCTGTGTTCCGTCTGGCTGATTCCACAGCAGTGTCTAACCCATCTCCTCTGTGTTCTGACTGGCTGATTCCACAGCAGTGTCTAACCAGTCTGTGTTCTGACTGGTTGATTCCATAGCAGTGACTAACCCGTCTGTTCTGACTGGATGATTCCACAGTGAAGGGGACAAGGTGAAGGTGGCTCAGGGTGTGTCCGGCTCCGTCCAGGACAAGGGCTCCATCCATAAGTTTATCCCCTATCTGATCGCTGGCATCCAACATGGCTGCCAGGACATCGGCGCCAAGAGTCTCACTGTTCTACGGTGAGTTGTGTGTGTGTGTGTGTGTGTGAGCGAGAGGGAGGTGAGGACAAGAGGGGACCACTGTGTGTGTGAGTGATCTCTGATAGTAATGTGTGTTTCCACAGCTCCATGATGTACTCTGGAGAGCTGAAGTTTGAGAAGAGGACCACGTCCGCTCAGGTGGAAGGAGGAGTCCATGGGCTTCACTCGTAAGTTGGACTCACTCTCTCTCTCACACACACACACACACACACACAGTGTGTGTAACAGTAGTAGATAGTCATGACTTTTCTGTGACTGATAGTGCTGAAACTCTTTCTTAGACATCAGTGTCTTTCTTTCTTTGTCTTTCACCATAGATATTATTTGGTTCCATGTAAGTACATGGAAGTCAAGGGGTGTACATGTGAAGTCAAGGGGTGTGGCCTAGTGGAGGGCCCCACATCCCCATTTGCATGTAGCACAATTGTCCACTTGTTTCTAAATGAATGGCAAAGTTTGATCTTTTTGATTAAATTATCCATGTGGGAAATGTAAATCTTACCTTTTAGATAAGTGCTTCCCATCTTGATGTTTGAATCTGGCAACTAGCCTATAAGGACGTCTAATATGGCGATGTGACGTTCCCTTTCAGATTATTACCTTGTTAGTGGGAGGAGGGGTGCTCGCCATTACGCAGTTCATCTTTGAATGGGGATGGACTATGGGAAGCTTTGTTAGTGTCCACTAGACTCCTTCCCTCCTCTCCTTCCCCAGTTATCCATAGGGCAGATAAGCCTGTAATAAATATACTGGCAGATGATAGGGGATTGAATGGGATTTGTCAATCTTTGTTTTATAATTGAATCAGTATGACATTGCTTAGACAGATTGATAGCTGACGTAATAGGAAAGGGTAATTGATAAGTTCTATCCAGTTGTTTTAGAGCAGGTAATAGGAATTGTTTCGTGTGGTCGATATATTGTTGATTTATCATTGATCACTGATAGATGGTATCATTTATTGTGTTTTTACGATGCCCTTTCTCTGCAGTTACGAGAAACGACTTTACTGATGGAGGGGCCAGAAAGAAGCGGACTAGGGCCGCCCCCGACGTCCCCACCCCCGTTGTGACCAAACGTAACCACCACATCTGACACCCACCTCATCACTCACCCTGCCGAAACCCCACACACCCCACGGGAGAGGTCTGGGGGTGAACACCTGCAAAACGAACACGATCACCTGGGAAACATGGGATTTTGCACTTACGAAGCGGAACATCAGGGTTTTCACCGTAACCCCCTCCACCCAGAATACCGGGCCCCTTGGCGTGTGTGTTTGTGAGCTTGTTGAAGGAAGTATGTGAATGTCTGTGTGTGTGTGCGTGGGTGGGGACAAACTCAGTGAAGAAGGTGATGTTGTGCTACCCGTTTTCCTCTTCCTGGTGAAACTGAGAGAGCCATGCTGACACCCCTTTCTATTCTCTGGGATCTGCTCTTACCTGCACCTCCACATCAGAAGCCTCAAACATCCAAATCAAACTGTATGTGGAAAAAACACTTGTCTTGCTACTATGTGTGCAAGTGTATTGTGGCAATCCTCCTTTATCTATGTAGTTAGTTCTGTTTAAGCATAAAGATGTTAACTGCTTTGAGAAAAGTATATTGTTCTGTTAAATTTGTGACTGTGATTCAACCGACAGACTCATTGGCTGGGACTATATACTAGGTGACGTTCCCTCGCTGTAGTGGCCATATCATACCCCCTAAGTCGACGTGAACCAATAAACTAGTGGCCCATCACAATGCTTCTAGTGTGTTGAGAGCACGGTTGGGACCAAAAGCTAGGAATGTTTTTAAAACCACAGTGTAGGTCAACGATAGGTAATACAATAATCTTTTAGACTGGAATAAAACGAGTTTAGAGAGAATTGTTTGATTAAAAGCTGTAGAGCAGGGTTCCCCAACTGGCAGCCCGCAGGTCAAATGGTTTTATTTGGCCCCCCAATTTAAAATCAATAAATAATAGTAATAATTTTTCATTGTTGGACAAAATAGTGTAAAAACACCAGGAAATCAGAACCAAGTGATTTTAATTTTGGAAATCTGTTCCCAAGTATTCCCATGCATAATAGAGAGACGTGATCGTATACAAATGTAAGCAAGGTTTGAAATTATTATGTTTAAGTCAGATATTATATCGGTTTGGGCTTCTTGCGGTCAATTTGCAGTCTACAAATTATTTGTAATTATGTTCCGGTCCCCCGACCATCCACTGAAGAAAGAAATCGGCCTGCGGCTGAAGCTAGTTGATGTTCCCTGCTGTAGAGACTCCTGGTTGCTCCAACGGGCATGAAGGGTTTTGATATGCATGCTTTTTTTGTTTTTTAAAGCCTCAACACGGCTGTATTTATACTCTTCTAATTACGTACATACTGCCAAGTCTGTCTGTGACACTCTTTGTTATTAATATTAAAAGCCTAAATTAAAACTAGGAGTCGCAAGCAATGTAGTCCCTCCCTCCGCCCCTGTCCTGTCTCAGATTGTGGCACCGATTGTTAGCAGCTTTTACCTGTTCCGATCACCAGAGATATGCCTTGAAACCGGGTAGATGAAGACCGCACACGACGGATAGTCTTACAACACAGTTTTTACAGGAATTTATGTGCATTACGCTATACGTCCTTCTCTCACCCCCGTTCTCATTTTTTTGAGATACTGTATCTATATCATTCAGCTTATGTAGGAATAGGTTTTTCTAACGTTTTTCGTAAACGGATGTCCTTTTTGCCATTTTTTTTTTTTAAGGATGTTTCTAAGCTGTAGGAGTGACTTGCTTTCCATATTGTGCTAAATTACTTTGCCCTTCCGTGACCACACTTGACTAACGGCACTCTTACAGTTGACATGAATATTAAGTAAATATGTACATGGAGAGGTATGGAGAATTATATACCAGTATCCTGTTCGAAATGGTTGTTGCTTGTTTGCCGTCTCCCTCCTTAGTTATGAAAATCCTCACTGACTATGAAACAGGCCTTGTTTACAATTGGATCACAACAGAAACCGGTTGCTTACGCTGTAAAAATAAATAAAAGTCAAATAAAATATGTTGACTAATGGGTTGTTATTAAGGCTGGCGAATTGCCAGGGACCTCAGGATACGATATAACTGGTGTAGACCTTACCGTGAAATGCGTACTTACAATCCCTTAACCAACCATGCATGCAGTTCAAAAACAATTTGATTTGATCATGATACTTGGGCGCTGATACGATATGTATTACGATTCTATATGAATTGCGATTCAATACTGTGATTTTATTGCGATTCGATGTTCCAAAAATATTGCTCACCATATGTCTGCTGCAGAGGGACGAGTCATGAGAAAAACGAGTTTTGATCAGTCATGGAAATAAAAGTGTTTAATACAAATTGTCTACCGATTTAAAAAAGATGGAGATCAAGCTATGAAGGAAAAATGCTGGTGTTTTGGTGCAGGTACAGTCAACTAACGCAAAAATAATATTGCGTTATTGTCAAAATGCTAGGATATATCGTCAAAAATAATATCCCCATATGTAACTATAGAAAATACGTTATACATGACCTGAGACTTGGTGAAAACAAAACATGCACACTAAAATGTTGACATTTCTCTTTATTTAATCATGTTTTGAGGAAAGAATTAATGACAGTTTTAACATAAATAAATTAGTAAGCGGTTCATATCAAATGTACTGTGTAAGTCAGAAGTTAAAGCACAATTGTATCGGTGGTATCCTACCAGCAGAGGTCACTGCTGCTCTGCTACAATGTTGCTGTTTGTTAAAATCAAGCTTTCCTTTATTGGATGGATCTTAAAGCACACCTCTAACATCTTTAATGCTTGATGTAGAGGCTCACAAACATAATTAAATTTTACTGCACTGAAACAACTTGGCATTGAATAACAATCTTACTCTATGAAAATGTTAAGTACGTTTGTTTTATAAGTCGCTTGGATAAGAGCGTCTGCTAAATGACGTAAATGTAAAATGTAAATGTAAGTCCCATGTAGCTCAGTTTCTAGAGCATGGCCCTTGCAAGGCTGTGGGTTCGATTCCCACGGGGAAACAGTATGGAGAAAAAAAAGTATGAAAATGTATGCACTCACTACAGTAAGTCTCTCTGGTTAAGAGCATCTGCTAAAATGACAATGTTAAAATAAGATTTCAGTAGTCTTGTTTATTAAGTGCTTATTTCAATCACAGTATTATTTATTCAAATGCAAAACTTTTGTACAAATGTAGTTTGCTTTACTGTTTCCTTCTTGAAATGCACAGGAAAACCCACAACTTTTAGTAACGTATCAAACTTCATCATCCAATAGCAAATGTGAAAAAAAAGTCACATTTCTCCTTGGCTTGTGGCATTCTGTGGCAATTAAAATACTCTTGTCAACATTCTCAAACAAACGCTCTCAGTTCATTTACTCAAACATTTGGCACTATTTTACCTTTCTTGACAATGAAGGCTAGCCTAATTAATCAAACCGCTTGTTGCTCCTTACAAATCGCGACGCCATCTTGAAATCTTCTTCACAACACCTTATTTCAGTCCAGTCCTCAGTCTTTAGCCGTTGACTGTTGAGAGCTCTGCCTACAGGTCAATTGTCTCACTGCAGATGCTCATCGCATCAATCTGTCTGCAGACATTGATGAACTCCTCTTGTACGGACCGGTCCGCTTCAGACTCTAGGTCAAGACTCTCCTGTGAGGCTGACCCTAGTGTGCAATAGTGTATCTGTAGGTGTGAGCCCTGGTGGCTGGAGGCTGTGATGCAGCCTGAGCTACCGCCTAGGGATGGAGGTTGGGCGTGCCCCTCTGGCCTGGAGTAGAGGACCAGAGAGGACCCCCTTAGGGAGGGTCTGTACAGGGAGCAGGAGGAGGAACTTCCCGTCCAGCGATCTGGGGAGTTGGAGGACAGGGAGGGAGATGGTGCAGCACCCAGGATGGTGTTGCCCGCCAGGGGGTGGTTTGGTAGAGGGGTTGGGGGCGGGGGGACCATCTCCACACAGGAGGTCGTCCGGTACAGGCCTGGGTCGGCTGAGAGGGTCCCTCGAAGCACCTGGCCACCATTGGGCAGGGTGGACTTGGAGTAGGGGATGTTAAGTGACAGGTCACTGCAGCAAAAAGCTATGGATGGGCTGAAGAGGCTTATGGGAAAGAGGTCCTCGCTGAAGAGCGCCTCGTCAATACTACGGCGTAGGTTGATGGGCGATGGCGGCCGCAGGTCAGCCGTGGAGTCGCTGGTGAAGGAGGAACCCCCGGACGCCACTCCACCTCCCCTGTCCTCGGGCTTGCTGGAGCCAGTCAGACCCAAATTCAGGTCCAGGTCTCTGTAAGCCAAGGCCCGGTTGCTGTGGTACAGGAGGTCCAGGCCATTCAAGCTGCTACCTAGCCTTTCATCCATCAGCGTGTAGAGGGGCAGGCACTCAGTCTCCCCGTGCCCAATGTCGCAGATGGCCAGCTTCTCCTGCTGGCTCAGGGTCCACTGGTAGGTTCCCGGCATAATGGGCGACTTGATTGCCAGCAGCTCCGTCCAGCAGCTTCCAGGCTGGGGAAGGTGGTCGGAGCAGTAGATCGGCTGGGACACCACCAGGGCTAGGGTGAGACAAACCCCGGCCTCACAAACCCTGCAGCTGAGCTGGAAGGTCCACCAAGGCCAGGGGCAGAAGCCCTCTGCCCCTCCGGCCAGCCCCAGAGCGTGGAGCATGGCGTACAGCTGCAGCCCGGTGCATGCCAGGCAGAACAGAGCCGAAAGGCACACTGTCGCAGCCGCACGGTCCCAGTCCCTGCTCTCAGCAAAGGGACAGCGGTTGTATCGCTCAGCTGGAGTGGGCGAGGTGTTATTCAGGTGGTAAATGTGCTTTGAGTCCGCCCGCACGTAGCAGAAGAACACAAAATAGGCGGCAGATAGAAAAGAAGCCAGCGCCACAAACGCTCCCCGGGAGATAAGTGAGATGAAAAGGCAGAAGGGCGCCCTCCTCTGGTAGAGCTTTAGCAGTGCGACGGGACCGAAAGCTGCAGCGAAGTGCAGCAACACCAGACAGGCCAGGAAACAGGGCCTCTGGAAGGCAGAGTAGGATAGCTGCATCCTGGAGCGCATGGAGAGGAGCAGGAAGACCAGGCCGAAGGCTGCAGTCAGGCAGGGGAACGGGGCTTCGTAGAGCAGCAGGGAGGCCTCGGTGGAGGGCAGCCGGTCCTGGTGGCCGTAGGCATCGTAGAGGAGGGAGAAAGCCCTGGTACACCCTGCAGCCAGGAGGAAGACGTTGACCAGGGCGAAGTAGCCACAGCCGGAAGGGCAGCGCAGGGGCAGGCACAGCAGGTTGAGTGCCGAGGCCAGGGTCACCATGGCAAAGATGGAGCCCAGACCGTACACGTGGGCATCCCAGGCTAACCCCCAGGCGGCCATGGCGCTGTTCCAATCAGAGTGCAGGGGAACGAACATAGGCCGGGCCGGAATCAGGAAGGGGTT
>NW_028166502.1:0-7500 GCF_964263955.1 Coregonus lavaretus
AGGAGGCAAGTATGTGAGAGAGTATGTGAGAGTGTGTGTTTTCTACCTTCTTCAATGTCTCCAGGTGCACATTGATAGCGATCTCAGCCCTCAGCTTATTGGGTAGGCTCTTCAGCACTTCCTGTTCGTCTACCGCCTTCTGATTGGTCCAGAGGTAGTCGAACCAGCGAATGACACGGTGCTCCAGGTCGCGGCTGACGTGTCTGAACTGCATGTAATGTTTGACCTGGTCGATGCGGCTCTGGAACTCTGCCCGCGTAGCGTTCATGTTGGAGATCATGGCTCCTACGTTCCCCACGATGCTGGCGAAGATCAACACTCCCACCTAGGATTAACACACCCAATATGTTAATGTTCTAGGATCAACATACCCAATATGTTAATGTTCTTGGATCAACATACCCAATATGTTAATGTTTCAGGATCAACATACCCAATATGTTAATGTTCTAGGATCAACATACCCAATATGTTAATGTTTCAGGATCAACATACCCAATATGTTAATGTTTCAGGATCAACATACCCAATATGTTAATGTTTCAGGATCAACATACCCAATATGTTAATGTTTCAGGATCAACATACCCAATATGTTAATGCTCTAGGATCAACATACCCAATATGTTAATGCTCTAGGATCAACATACCCAATATGTTAATGTTTCAGGATCAACATACCCAATATGTTAATGTTTCAGGATCAACATACCCAATATGTTAATGCTCTAGTATCAACATACCCAATATGTTAATGTTTCAGGATCAACATACCCAATATGTTAATGTTTCAGGATCAACATACCCAATATGTTAATGTTCTAGGATCAACATACCCAATATGTTAATGTTTCAGGATCAACATACCCAATATGTTAATGTTTCAGGATCAACATACCCAATATGTTAATGTTTCAGGATCAACATACCCAATATGTTAATGTTTCAGGATCAACATACCCAATATGTTAATGCTCTAGGATCAACATACCCAATATGTTAATGCTCTAGGATCAACATACCCAATATGTTAATGTTTCAGGATCAACATACCCAATATGTTAATGCTCTAGTATCAACATACCCAATATGTTAATGTTTCAGGATCAACATACCCAATATGTTAATGTTTCAGGATCAACATACCCAATATGTTAATGTTCTAGGATCAACATACCCAATATGTTAATGTTTCAGGATCAACATACCCAATATGTTAATGTTTCAGGATCAACATACCCAATATGTTAATGTTCTAGGATCAACATACCCAATATGTTAATGTTTCAGGATCAACATACCCAATATGTTAATGTTCTAGGATCAACATACCCAATATGTTAATGTTTCAGGATCAACATACCCAATATGTTAATGTTCTAGGATCAACATACCCAATATGTTAATGTTCTAGGATCAACATACCCAATATGTTAATGTTTCAGGATCAACATACCCAATATGTTAATGTTTCAGGATCAACATACCCAATATGTTAATGTTTCAGGATCAACATACCCAATATGTTAATGTTTCAGGATCAACATACCCAATATGTTAATGCTCTAGGATCAACATACCCAATATGTTAATGCTCTAGGATCAACATACCCAATATGTTAATGTTTCAGGATCAACATACCCAATATGTTAATGCTCTAGTATCAACATACCCAATATGTTAATGTTTCAGGATCAACATACCCAATATGTTAATGTTTCAGGATCAACATACCCAATATGTTAATGTTCTAGGATCAACATACCCAATATGTTAATGTTTCAGGATCAACATACCCAATATGTTAATGTTCTAGGATCAACATACCCAATATGTTAATGTTTCAGGATCAACATACCCAATATGTTAATGTTCTAGGATCAACATACCCAATATGTTAATGTTTCAGGATCAACATACCCAATATGTTAATGTTCTAGGATCAACATACCCAATATGTTAATGTTCTAGGATCAACATACCCAATATGTTAATGTTTCAGGATCAACATACCCAATATGTTAATGTTTCAGGATCAACATACCCAATATGTTAATGTTTCAGGATCAACATACCCAATATGTTAATGTTTCAGGATCAACATACCCAATATGTTAATGCTCTAGGATCAACATACCCAATATGTTAATGTTTCAGGATCAACATACCCAATATGTTAATGTTTCAGGATCAACATACCCAATATGTTAATGCTCTAGTATCAACATACCCAATATGTTAATGCTCTAGGATCAACATAGCCAATATGTTAATGTTTCAGGATCAACATACCCAATATGTTAATGCTCTAGTATCAACATACCCAATATGTTAATGTTTCAGGATCAACATACCCAATATGTTAATGTTTCAGGATCAACATACCCAATATGTTAATGTTCTAGGATCAACATACCCAATATGTTAATGTTTCAGGATCAACATACCCAATATGTTAATGTTTCAGGATCAACATACCCAATATGTTAATGTTCTAGGATCAACATACCCAATATGTTAATGTTCTAGGATCAACATACCCAATATGTTAATGTTTCAGGATCAACATACCCAATATGTTAATGTTTCAGGATCAACATACCCAATATGTTAATGCTCTAGGATCAACATACCCAATATGTTAATGCTCTAGGATCAACATACCCAATATGTTAATGTTTCAGGATCAACATACCCAATATGTTAATGCTCTAGTATCAACATACCCAATATGTTAATGTTTCAGGATCAACATACCCAATATGTTAATGTTTCAGGATCAACATACCCAATATGTTAATGTTCTAGGATCAACATACCCAATATGTTAATGTTTCAGGATCAACATACCCAATATGTTAATGTTTCAGGATCAACATACCCAATATGTTAATGTTCTAGGATCAACATACCCAATATGTTAATGTTCTAGGATCAACATACCCAATATGTTAATGTTTCAGGATCAACATACCCAATATGTTAATGTTCTAGGATCAACATACCCAATATGTTAATGTTCTAGGATCAACATACCCAATATGTTAATGTTCTAGGATCAACATACCCAATATGTTAATGTTTCAGGATCAACATACCCAATATGTTAATCTTCTAGGATCAACATACCCAATATGTTAATGCTCTAGGATCAACATACCCAATATGTTAATGTTCTAGGATCAACATACCCAATATGTTAATGTTCTAGGATCAACATACCCAATATGTTAATGCTCTAGGATCAACATACCCAATATGTTAATGTTCTAGGATCAACATACCCAATATGTTAATGTTCTAGGATCAACATACCCAATATGTTAATGTTCTAGGATCAACATACCCAATATGTTAATGCTCTAGGATCAACATACCCAATATGTTAATGTTCTAGGATCAACATACCCAATATGTTAATGTTTCAGGATCAACATACCCAATATGTTAATGTTCTAGGATCAACATACCCAATATGTTAATGTTCTAGGATCAACATACCCAATATGGTAATGTTCTAGGATCAACATACCCAATATGTTAATGTTCTAGGATCAACATACCCAATATGTTAATGTTTCAGGATCAACATACCCAATATGTTAATGCTCTAGGATCAACATACCCAATATGTTAATGTTTCAGGATCAACATACCCAATATGTTAATGTTCTAGGATCAACATACCCAATATGTTAATGTTTCAGGATCAACATACCCAATATGTTAATGCTCTAGGATCAACATACCCAATATGTTAATGCTCTAGGATCAACATACCCAATATGTTAATGTTTCAGGATCAACATACCCAATATGTCAATGCTCTAGGATCAACATACCCAATATGTTAATGCTCTAGGATCAACATACCCAATATGTTAATGTTTCAGGATCAACATACCCAATATGTTAATGTTCTAGGATCAACATACCCAATATGTTAATGTTCTAGGATCAACATACCCAATATGTTAATGTTCTAGGATCAACATACCCAATATGTTAATGCTCTAGGATCAACATACCCAATATGTTAATGCTCTAGGATTAAGACACAGAGGGTTCTACATGGAGCCAAAAGGGTTCTCCTATGGGGACAGCTGAAGAACCATTTTGGAACACTTTTTCCTAAGAGTGTATCTGATCTGGGGAATAAGGTGCACTATCTAGGAAATAGGGTGCACTATCTAGGGAATAGGGTTCCGTGTCAGACATAAAGTGGTACACTATCTAGGATATAGGGTACATTATCTAGGATATAGGGTACACTATCTAGGAAATAGGGTGCACTATCTAGGAAATAGGGTGCACTGTCTAGGAAATAGGGTGCACTATCTAGGAAATAGGGTGCACTATCTAGGAAATATGGTGCACTATCTAGGAAATAGGGTGCACTATCTAGGATATAGGGTACACTATCTAGGAAATAGGGTGCACTATCTAGGATATAGGGTGCACTATCTAGGATATAGGGTACACTATCTAGGAAATAGGGTGCACTATCTAGGAAATAGAGTACACTATCTAGGAAATAGGGTGCACTATCTAGGATATAGGGTGCACTATCTAGGAAATAGGGTGCACTATCTAGGATATAGGGTACACTATCTAGGAAATAGGGTGCACTATCTAGGATATAGGGTGCACTATCTAGGATATAGGGTACACTATCTAGGAAATAGGGTGCACTATCTAGGAAATAGAGTACACTATCTAGGAAATAGGGTGCACTATCTAGGATATAGGGTGCACTATCTAGGATATAGGGTACACTATCTAGGAAATAGGGTGCACTATCTAGGAAATAGAGTACACTATCTAGGAAATAGGGTGCACTATCTAGGAAATAGGGTACACTATCTAGGAAATAGGGTGCACTATCTAGGATATAGGGTACACTATCTAGGAAATAGGGTGCACTATCTAGGAAATAGGGTGCACAATCTAGAAAATAGGGTGCACTGTCTAGGAAATAGTGTGCACTATCTAGGAAATAGGGTGCACTGTCTAGGAAATAGTGTGCACTATCTAGGATATAGGGTGCACTATCTAGGAAATAGGGTGCACTTTCTAGGAAATAGGGTACACTATCTAGGATATAGAGTGCACTATCTAGGAAATAGGGTGCACTATCTAGGAAATAGGGTGCACTGTCTAGGAAATAGGGTGCACTATCTAGGAAATAGGGTGCACTATCTAGGAAATATGGTGCACTGTCTAGGAAATAGTGTGCACTATCTAGGAAATAGGGTGCACTATCTAGGAAATAGGGTACACTATCTAGGAAATAGGGTGCACTATCTAGGAAATAGGGTGCACAATCTAGGAAATAGGGTGCACTGTCTAGGAAATAGTGTGCACTATCTAGGAAATAGGGTGCACTGTCTAGGAAATAGTGTGCACTATCTAGGATATAGGGTGCACTATCTAGGAAATAGGGTGCACTGTCTAGGAAATAGGGTACACTATCTAGGATATAGAGTACACTATCTAGGAAATAGGGTGCACTATCTAGGAAATAGGGTACACTATCTAGGAAATAGGGTGCACTATCTAGGATATAGGGTACACTATCTAGGAAATAGGGTGCACTATCTAGGAAATAGGGTGCACAATCTAGAAAATAGGGTGCACTGTCTAGGAAATAGTGTGCACTATCTAGGAAATAGGGTGCACTGTCTAGGAAATAGTGTGCACTATCTAGGATATAGGGTGCACTATCTAGGAAATAGGGTGCACTTTCTAGGAAATAGGGTACACTATCTAGGATATAGAGTGCACTATCTAGGAAATAGGGTGCACTATCTAGGAAATAGGGTGCACTGTCTAGGAAATAGGGTGCACTATCTAGGAAATAGGGTGCACTATCTAGGAAATATGGTGCACTGTCTAGGAAATAGTGTGCACTATCTAGGAAATAGGGTGCACTATCTAGGAAATAGGGTACACTATCTAGGAAATAGGGTGCACTATCTAGGAAATAGGGTGCACAATCTAGGAAATAGGGTGCACTGTCTAGGAAATAGTGTGCACTATCTAGGAAATAGGGTGCACTGTCTAGGAAATAGTGTGCACTATCTAGGATATAGGGTGCACTATCTAGGAAATAGGGTGCACTGTCTAGGAAATAGGGTACACTATCTAGGATATAGAGTGCACTATCTAGGAAATAGGGTGCACTATCTAGGAAATAGGGTGCACTGTCTAGGAAATAGGGTGCACTATCTAGGAAATAGGGTGCACTATCTAGGAAATATGGTGCACTGTCTAGGAAATAGTGTGCACTATCTAGGAAATAGGGTGCACTATCTAGGAAATAGGGTGCACTATCTAGGGAATAGGGTATATGGTATAGGGTTCCATTATGCACTCACCAGGAAGTCAAAGACCACGAAGAGGAACTCCTCATCTCGTACGGGTGGTGGTGTCTCTCCTATGGTGGTGAGGGTGAGTGTGGACCAATAGAGGCAGTAGATGTAACCCCGGGACAGAGTGGTCTGGTTGGGGTACACCCAGGAATCAGACCCCAGCCCCAGGGCCTTGGAGAAGGAGTAGTATATGCAGGCGTTCCAGTGGATGATCACCTGGAGGAGAGACAACAGGTTAGGGTTCAATCAAAACAAATCAAATCAACATTTTATTTGTCAATAGCTGTAGACTTACAGGGAAATTCTTATGGGTCCTTTTCCAACAACCCACTGAGCAAAAACTGGTTGAATCAAGATTGTTTCAACGTCATTTCAACCCCCAAAATCTATGCGATGACGTAGGATAAACGTGGAAAATGACTTTGAACCTAAATCCAATGATAGGCAGCCTGGTGGTTAGGAGCGTTGGGCCAGTAACCCAAGGTCCCTAGGAGCCTGGTGGTTAGGAGCGCTGGGCCAGTAACCCAAGGTCCCTAGGAGCCTGGTGGCTAGGATCGCTGGGCCAGTAACCGAAGGTCCCTAGTAGCCTGGTGGCTAGTGGTTAGGAGCGTTGGGCCAGTAACCCAAGGTCCCTACTAGCCTAGTGGTTAGGAGCGTTGGGCCAGTAACCCAAGGTCCCTAGTAGCCTAGTGGCTAGTGGTTAGGAGCGTTGGGCCAGTAACCCAAGGTCCCTAGGAGCCTAGTGGCTAGTGGTTAGGAGCGCTGGGCCAGTAACCCAAGGTCCCTAGTAGCCTAGTGGCTAGTGGTTAGGAGCGTTGGGCCAGTAACCCAAGGTCCCTAGGAGCCTAGTGGTTAGGAGCGCTGGGCCAGTAACCCAAGGTCCCTAGTAGCCTAGTGGTTAGGAGCGTTGGGCCAGTAACCGAAGGTCCCTAGTAGCCTGGTGGTTAGGAACGTTGGGCCAGTAACCCAAGGTCCCTAGTAGCCTAGTGGTTAGGAGCGTTGGGCCAGTAACCGAAGGTCCCTAGTAGCCTGGTGGTTAGGAACGTTGGGCCAGTAACCCAAGGTCCCTAGTAGCCTAGTGGTTAGGAGCGTTGGGCCAGTAACCGAAGGTCCCTAGTAGCCTGGTGG
>NW_028166502.1:12500-67243 GCF_964263955.1 Coregonus lavaretus
TTGCCCACAATGAAGCTATTTATCAGAGGTATTGACCTCACAATAAGCAGTTTTCAAGTAATTTATATAACTTACATTACTATGACGCGGCAGCTGCAGAGATGGACAGCGCATGGGTGCTGAAAGTAGGCTAATTCAAGAAGGCCTAATTAAGTTAAACAGTCCTCATTTTTATTTGACTTTAAGCTACTAACAACAAGAGGGCTTTGTGTTGGAGCCTATTTCTTCCTATTCAAGAAATAAGAGGTAGGCCTTCCTGTTTGACAGATTATAATAATAATAATAATAATAATAATATATACAATTTCTATAGCGCTTCAAAAACAAACAAAAAACAACCAATACATCATAATGAGTAGCTATAGTTAGGTAATAATAGCAGACACTTTTATCCAAAGTGACTTACAGTCACGTGCGCATACATTTTTACGTATGGGTGGTCCCGGGGATCGAACCCACTACCCTGGCGTTACAAGCGCCATGCTCTACCAATTGAGCTACAGAGGACCAACCGATAGAGGTCAAGTCTTTGGGTCCAAAGATGGACAGTTCATGGCTTGATCAGATCAGAGGAAGGTTGGTCAGGGAGATGGTTGATGCAGAGTCTGGTGATGATCACGGGCTACTCTGGGAACCAGCCTGTCGTCTAGCTCCTTCACATGTATGGCACCCACTCAGCAGCTCTACTATCTATAGATTTTGCCTGCCAATTCCTTCAGTCACCATGCACTCCATAAATATCTCAGTGTCAGTGAAGAGCTTGGTGTATTAAGTTAAAACCAGGGCTCGAATTGAGGGGGTATGAGAGGGTATTGTGGATTTATTTACATTTTTTAAGACTAAAAGTATAGGCTATATTATTATTATTATTTCAAGGACATTTAAGAAATCCATTGTGAAGCATTTGTGACACACTACAGACTGGCAGGAGCGCTCAGCATCTCAACACATCAACAGCACTTCAACAACATGCCTATACAATTCACATTTTGGCTGTTTAAAATGAAATTTCAATACAAATAATTACTTAGCATGAAATAATAATGAAACATAAAATGCCTTATTAGGCTATAAAGTCATTCATACAGTCATTCTACATTGCCTTTGAATTCACTTTTAGAAACATACGTTTGGCCAGTCTTTTGGTTTGAGGATCATGCGGTGAGCTATGCATGCCTAGTTGCTACGCCTCGTTAATTTAGCCTATCAGATGCTCTTATATTCCCATGCCCTAATCACAGTCACCACACATCTATTTTGTAACAACAATATTATGGAATAAATTAGAAAATGAGTTACAAGTGCACACAGGCCTATCTGATGATATGAGGCTGCTGTGTTAAAAAACTAATGGCTTTTTCTCAAATTAATTGATGCAGTACCAGTCAAATGTTTGAGCACACCTACTCATTCAAGGTTTATTTTTTATTTTTACTATTTTCAACATTGTAGAATAATAGTGAAGACATCAAAACTATGAAATAGCACATATGGAATCATGTAGTAACCAAAAAAGTGTTAAACAAATGAAAATATATTTTAGATTTTAGATTCTTCAAAGTAGCCACCCTTTGCCTTGATGACAGCTTTGCACACTCTTGGCCTTCTCTCAACCAGCTTCATGAGGATTGCTTCTCCAACAGTCTTGAAGGAGTTCCCACATATGCTGAGCACTTGTTGGCTGCTTTTCCTTCACTCTGCGGTCCAACTCATCCCAAACCATCTCAATTGTGTTGAGGTCGGGTGATTGTGGAGGCCAGGTCATCTGATGCAGCGCTCCATCACTCTCCTTCTTGGTAAAATAGCCCTTACACAGCCTGGAGGTGTGTTGGGTCATTGTCCTGTTGAAAAACAAATGATAGTCCCACTAAGCCCAAACCAGATGGGATGGCGTATCGCTGCAGAATGCTGTGGTAGCCATGCTGGTTAAGTGTGCCTTGAATTCTAAATAAATCACAGACATTGTCACCAGCAAAGCACCCCCACACCATAACACCTCCTCCTCCATGATTTACGGTGGGAACTACACATGCGGAGATAATTTGTTCACCCACACTGCGTCTCACAAATACACGTGGTTGGAACCAAAAATGTCAAATCTGGACTCCAGACCAAAGGACACATTTCCACCACCATTGTTTAATGTCCATTGCTCGTGTTTCTTGGCCCAAGCAGGTCTCTTCTTATTATTGGTGTCCTTTAGTAGTGGTCTCTTTGCAGCAATTCGACCATGAATGCCTGATTCACACAGTCCCCTCTGAACAGTTGATGTTGAGATGTGTCTGTTACTTGAACTCTGTGAAGCATTTATTTGGGCTGCAATCTGAGGTGCAGTTAACTCTAATGAACGTATCCTCTGCAGCAGAGGTAACTCTGGGTCTTCCATTCCTGTGGTAGTCCTCATGAGAGCCAGTTTCATCATAGCGCTTGAGGGTTTTTGCGACTGCACTTGAAGACATTTTCAAAGTTCTAAGACATTTTCCGGATTGACTGACCTTCATGTCTTAAAGTAATGATGGACTGTCATTTCTCTTTGCTTATTTGAGCTGTTCTTGCCAAATAGGGCTATCTTCTGTATACCACCCCTACCTTGTCACAACACAACTGATTGGCTCAAACGCATTAAGAAGGAAATAAATTCCACAAATTAACTTTTAAGAAGGCACACCTGTTAATTGAAATGAATTCCAGGTGACTACCTCATGTAGCTGGTTGAGAGAATGCCAAGAGTGTGCAAAGCTGTCATCAAGGCAAAGGGTGGCTATTTGAAGAATCTCAAATATAAAATATATTTTGATTTGTTTAACACTTTTTTGGTTACTACCTGATTCAATATGTGTTATTTCACAGTTTTGATGTCTTCACTATTATTCTACAATGTAGAACATAGTAAAAATAAAGAAAAACCCTGGAATGAGTAGGTGTGTCCAAACTTTTGACTTGTAGTGTAGTTCAGTTGCGCAACTTTTTTTTTTACAGTTGATAGAAAACTTTAGCACTGTTTCAAACTCCGACTGTCCTCTTGTTAACAATAGCCTGTATAGAAATCAAAACGTCTCTGGAGCTCCAGCATGCGCTCATTCGTTGTCATGCTCTGTTGTGGTATTAAAAAAGATTTTGCTTGTCTCCAGTCGTGTAGAAATGTTTTAATAAAAGGCCATTTTTTTCTCGGACGCAAATAAGATGCTACATTGAAGCAGTGCTTTTATTATAATGGTTATCTTTTCACGCCTATCCTTGTCCGCTGTGGTCTGCGAATCTACAACCTTCTGGCATGTTCTCTGGCATCCATTATGTTTTAGTTATTATTTAGGGTCACTCGTTCAGGGAGGGTTGGGTAAAAATATATTTTAGTGACGCCCATCCATTTTCATTTCAGAGAGCTCTGATTTTCTCCAGGTATCCCTCATTACAATACTGAAAAATTATGTAAATGCAACATGTAAAGTGCTGGTCCCATGTTTCATGAGCTGAAAAAAAAAATCCCTGAAATGTTCCATACGCACAAAAAGCGTATTTCTTATTTTGTTTACATCCCTGTTAGTGAGCATTTTATTGGAAATTGTTCCATGTTGCGTTTATATTTTTGTTCAGTATTCATTACATACAGTCCCTAACAGACTTTTAAAGGTGGAGTACAATGCCTTGATAAGATGTATTGTCAGCTGTCTAGCGCGATGTTCTGAAAAACGCCTTGGATTAAATCCCTGGCCTACGCCTCCTATAAAATGACTCAGAAGTCTTACAACATTCAATAAGTGCATCGATGATGTCGTCCCCACAGTGACCGTACGTACATACCCCAATCAGAACAGAACAGCGCCGGAGAAGATGGCTGCCGTTTTACAGCCCTCTAACCAATTGTACTATTATGTGTGTTTTCTCGCGTTATTTGTAATTTATTTTGTACATAATGTTTCTGCCATCGTCTCTTATAACCAAAAAGAGCTATCAGGACAGCGATTACTCACCTCGTATTGGACGAAGATTTTTCCTTCAACGAGGCGGCCGCGATGGATATCATACAGACACCCGACAAGGCCCAAATCCCCGTCATTCGCGTGAGGAAGAGACGGAGATATCGTGGACGTAGATCGGGGTGCCTTGTAAGGATCCGACGGCGAGCAAGTAAACTGCCTCTTCCATCAATCCTATTAGCCAACGTTCAATCATTTGAAAATAAATTGGATGACCTAAGATTACGGTTATCCTACCAACGGGACATTAAAAACTGTAATATCTTATGTTTCACCGAGTCGTAGCTGAACGACGACATGGACAACATACAGCTAGCGGGCTATACGCTACATCGGCAGGATAGAACGGCTGACTCCGGTAAGACAAGGGGTGGCGGTCTGTGTATATTTGTAAACAACAGCTGGTGCACAAAATCAAATACTAAGGAAGTCTCGAGGTTTTGCTCGCCTGAGGTAGAGTATTTTATGATAAGCTGTAGACCACACTATTTACCAAGAGAGTTTTCATCTATATTTTTCATAGCTGTCTATTTACCACCACAAACCAATGCTGGCATTAAGATTGCACTGAATGAGTTGTACAACGCCATAAATCAACAGGAAAACGCTCATCCAGATGCAGCGCTCCTAGTGGCCGGGGACTTTAATGCAGGGAAACTTAAATCCGTTCTACCTAATTTCTACCAGCATGTTAAATGTGCAACCAGAGGAAAAAAACTCTAGACCACCTTTACTCCACACACAGAGACGCATACAAAGCTCTCCCTCGCCCTCCATTTGGCAAATCTGACCATAACTATATCCTCCTGATTCCTGCTTATAAGCAAAAACTAAAGCAGGAAGCACCAGTGACTCGGTTAATAAAAAAGTGGTCAGATGACGCAGATGCTAAGCTACAGGACTGTTTTGCTAGCACAGACTGGAACATGTTCCGGGATTCTTCAGACAGCATTGAGGAGTACCCCACATCAGTCACTGGCTTCATCAATAAGTGCATCGATGATGTCGTCCCCACAGTGACCGTACGTACATACCCCAACCAGAAGCCATGGATTGCAGGAAACATCCGCACTGAGCTAAAGGGTAGAGCTGCCGCTTTCAAGGAACGGGACTCTAACCCGGACGCTTATAAGAAATCCCGCTATGCCCTCCGACGAACCATCAAACAGGCAAAGAGTCAATACAGGACTAAGATTGAATCGTACTACACTGGCTCTGACGCTCGTCGGATGTGGCAGGGCTTGAAAACTATTACAGACTACAAAGGGAAGCACAGCCGCGAGCTGCCCAGTGACACAAGCCTACCAGACGAGCTAAACCACTTCTATGCTCGCTTCGAGGCAAGCAACACTGAAGCATGCATGAGAGCACCAGCTGTTCCGGATGACTATGTGATCACGCTCTCCGTAGCCGATGTGAGTAAGACTTTTAAGCAGGTCAACATTCACGAGGCCGCAGGGCCAGACGGATTACCAGGACGTGTACTCCGAGCATGTGCTGACCAACTGGCAAGTGTCTTCACTGACATTTTCAACATGTCCCTGACTGAGTCTGTAATACCAACATGTTTCAAGCAGACCACCATAGTCCCCGTGCCCAAGGACTCTAAGATAACCTGCCTAAATGACTACCGACCCGTAGCACTGACGTCTGTAGCCATGAAGTGCTTTGAAAGGCTGGTCATGGCTCACATCAACAGCATTATCCCAGAAACCCTAGACCCACACCAATTTGCATACCGCCCCAACAGATCCACAGATGATGCAATCTCTATTGCACTCCACACTGCCCTTTCCCACCTGGACAAGAGGAACACCTACGTGAGAATGCTATTCATTGACTACAGCTCAGCATTCAACACCATAGTGCCCTCTAAGCTCATCACTAAGCTAACGATCCTGGGACTAAACACCTCCCTCTGCAACTGGATCCTGGACTTCCTGACGGGCCGCCCCCAGGTGGTAAGGGTAGGTAACAACACATCTGCCACACTGATCCTCAACACGGGGGCCCCTCAAGGGTGCGTGCTCAGTCCACTCCTGTACTCTCTGTTCACCCATGACTGCATGGCCAGGCACGACTCCAACACCATCATTAAGTTTGCCGACGACACAACAGTGGTAGGCCTGACCACCGACAACGATGAGACAGCCTATAGGGAGGAGGTCAGAGACCTGGCCGTGTGGTGCCAGGACAACAACCTCTCCCTCAACGTGACCAAGACAAAGGAGATGATTGTGGACTACAGGAAAAAAAAGAGGACTGAGCACGCCCCCATTCTCATTGACGGGGCTGTAGTGGAACAGGTTGAGAGCTTCAAGTTCCTTGGTGTCCACATCACCAACGATCTATCATGGTCCAAACACACCAAGACAGTCGTGAAGAGGGCACGACAAAGCCTATTCCCCCTCAGGAGACTGAAAATATTTGGCATGAGTCCTCAGATCCTCAAACAATTCTACAGCTGCACCATCGAGAGCATCCTGACTGGTTGCATCACCGCCTGGTATGGCAACTGCTCGGCCTCCGACCGCAAGGCACTACAGAGGGTAGTGCGTACGGCCCAGTACATCACTGGGGCCAAGCTTCCTGCCATCCAGGACCTCTATACCAGGCGGTGTCAGAGGAAGGCCCTCAAAATTGTCAAAGACTCCAGCCACCCTAGTCATAGACTGTTCTCTCTGCTACCGCACGGCAAGCGGTACCGGAGTGCCAAGTCTAGGTCCAAAAGACTTCTCAACAGCTTCTACCCCCAAGCCATAAGACTCCTGAACAGCTAATCATGGCTACCCGGACTATTTGCACTGCCCCCCCCACCCCATCCTTTTTACGCTGCTGCTACTCTGTTAATTATTTATGCATAGTCACTTTAACTCTACCCACATGTACATATTACCTCAACTACCTCAACTAGCCGGTGCCCCCGCACATTGACTCTGCAACGGTACCCCCCTGTTTATATAGCCTCCCTACTGTTATTTTATTTTACTTCTGCTCTTTTTTTTCTCAACACTTTTTTTGTTGTTGTTTTATTTTTACTTTTTTTGTTAAAAATAAATGCACTGTTGGTTAAGGGCTGTAAGTAAGCATTTCACTGTGATGTCTGCACCTGTTGTATTCGGCTTATGTGACCAATAAAATTTGATTTGAACATTCACAACAATAATCCAAAGGAGAGAGGTGAGCTACCATACCTGGCCACCAGGAGACACCAGTTGTAGAGCACAGCGGTGGAGATGATGAGGAGCCAGTGGTAATACATATCATCAGCTGGAGATACTATCAACATACCTGGACTCTTACTGCAGGAAGGGGGAGAGAGAGAGAGAGAAAGAGAGGGCGGGGGAGGGAGAGACAGAGAGGGAGAGAGAGAGAGAGGGCAGGGTAGGGAGAGAGAGAGAGAGAGAGAGAGAGAGAGAGAGAGAGAGAGAGAGAGAGAGAGAGAGAGAGAGAGAGAGAGAGAGAGAGAGAGAGAGAGAGAGAGAGAGAGAGAGAGAGAGAGAGAGAGAGAGAGAGAGAGAGAGAGAGAGAGAGAGAGAGAGAGAGAGAGAGAGAGAGAGAGAGAGAGAGAGAGAGAGAGAGAGAGAGAGAGAGAGAGAGAGAGAGAGAGAGAGAGAGAGAGAGAGAGAGAGAGAGAGAGAGAGAGTGGAATTGCTTGGCTATGTTTGTCAGCGGTACAAATTGTAACTATTTCTAGTTAATCAGAATTGAGGGAATCATATGGAGTATCATACGTGTGTATGTGGTCATTGCGGTCCGTGGGCTCAGCGTCAGGTCGTGATTGGCTGATCCTGCTGGGCGGAGCCTGCAGCTCAGGGCCTCGGAACCTCTCCAGGAACGAATCAGGTCTCTCCTGCTCCTCAACCAAACTCTTATGAGCCCACTCTCTCAAAGTCACCACCATGCTGACCAGCCTGGACACACACACACACACACACACACACACACAAACACACACACACACACACACGTGTATATTAGGATATTGTGATATAACATTTTATTGTACCAAGTTAGAGAAAATCTACATATTTATACTGAAAAAATATATATAAACACAGTTCACATAGTTCATATAAGGAAATCAGTCAATTGAAATAAATTCATAATGCCCTATTCTATGGATTTCACATGACTGGGCAGGGGCACAGCCATGGGTGGGCCTTGGAGGGCATAGGCCCACCCACTGGGGAGCCAGGCTCAGCCAATCAGAATTAGTTTTTCCCAACAAAAGGGCTTTATTACAGACATAAATACTCCTCAGCAAAGGAGAAATGCTCACTAACTGGGATGTAAACACATTTTCCCACAACATTTGAGAGAAATAAGCTTTATGTGCCGTATGGAACATTTTGGGGATTTTTTATTTCAGCTCATGAAACATGGGACCAACACTTTACATGTTGCGTTTATATTTTTGTTCAGTGTATATAACAGACAACATGGCTGTGTTTTCTGTGTCACCTGGACATGGCTCCTCTCCCCCTGAAGGAGTTCTGGGAGGTGAGTCCTCTCCGGTCAATGACAGCCATCCGTTGTAGTTCTGAAGACGTGTCATCGCACATAGACTGGCCTCTACACATGGAGGATTAAGAAAGAACTATTAGGTTGGTGTATATATATTAACAGCTACTATCAGGATGTCTGTCAGGTGTTTAACATAGTTACTAACAGGATGTCTGTCAGGTGTTTAACATAGTTACTAACAGGATGTCTGTCAGGTCAGGTGTTTAACATAGTTACTAACAGGATGTCTGTCAGGTGTTTAACATAGCTACTAGCAGACTTTTAAGCAGGTCAACATTCACAAGGAAGCAGGGCCAGATAGATTACCAGGACGTGTTCTCCGAGCTTTGAGGGCTATGGTGTTGAACGCTGAGCTGTAGTCAATGAATAGCATTCTCACATAGGTGTTCCTTTTGTCCAGGTGTGAAAGAGCAGTGTGGAGCGCAATAGAGATTGCATCATCTGTGGATCTGTTGGGGTGATATGCAAATTGGAGTGGGTCTAGGGTTTCTGGGATAATGGTGTTGATGTGAGGACCAGCCTTTCAAAGTACTTCATGGCTACAGACGTGAGTGCTAAGGGTCGGTAGTCATTTAGGCATGTTACCTTAGTGTTCTTGGGCACAGGGACTATGGTGGTCTTCTTTGAAACATGTTGGTATTACAGACTCAGACAGGGAGAGGTTGAAAATGTCAGTGAAGACACTTGCCAGTTGGTCAGCGCATGCTCGGAGTACACATCCTGGTAATCCGTCTGGCCCTGCAGCCTTGTGAATGTTGACCTGTTTAAAAGTCTTACTCACATTGGCTACGGAGAGCGTGATCACACAGTCATCCGGAACAGCTGATGCTCTCATGCATGTTTCAGTGTTACTTGCCTCGAAGCGAGCAGATAAATAATTTAGCTCGTCTGGTAGGATTGTGTCACTGGGCAGCTCGCAGCTGTGCTTCCCTTCGTAGTCTGTAATAGTTTGCAAGCCCTGCCACATCCGACGAGCGTCAGAGCCGGTGTAGTACGATTCAATCTTAGTCCTGTATTGACTCTTTGCCTGTTTGATGGTTCGTCGGAGGGCATAGCGGGATTTCTTATAAGCTTCCGGGTTAGAGTCCCGCTCCTTGAAAAAGGCAGCTCTACCCTTTAGCTCAGTGCAGATGTTGCCTGTTATCCATGGTTTCTGGTTGGGGTATGTACGTTCAGTCACCGTGGGGACGACGTCATCGATGCACTTATTGATGAAGCCAGTGACTGATGTGGTGTACTCCTCAATGCTATCTGAACAATCCAGGAACATATTCCAGTCTGTGCTAGCAAAACAGTCCTGTAGCTTAGCATCTGCTTCATCTGACCACTTTTTTATTGACCGAGTCACTGGTGCTTCTGTAGTGTCTAAACAGTTTATGACTTTGCTGACGTTTGCAAATGGTGTGTTAGAGGAAGTTGACTCAGCTTGCGGAAGCATCTGGAAAGCATTACTATAGGGGCCCCCCAAAACAGAGGAAGTCTGTTATGTGAAGGCCAGGGATTGGTCTGTAGGAGAACCACCCATATTATGTTACATATTATAAATACCATGGTTGAAACAAAGGACGGGGAGAATATAACATATTAGAGATTGGGTCAGTTGTTCTCCAGATGTCTGCAGGAGTCTGTAAATTGACGCTGAAATCTTCAATGTAATAAACTATTATAATCAAGGACAGTGTCAGCGGATTTCTTGTCATCACAGCATAATTAGCATCGTTATCTCGACACTACATTAATGGCGATGAGG
This sequence comes from Coregonus lavaretus, assembly GCF_964263955.1. Taxonomy (NCBI): domain Eukaryota; kingdom Metazoa; phylum Chordata; class Actinopteri; order Salmoniformes; family Salmonidae; genus Coregonus; species Coregonus lavaretus. Next base: position 22,755 of record NW_028166502.1, read on the forward strand.
TATTTTGGACGTGTTGCGTCTGTTTCAACGTTGCATCATGGGTGCTTGGCTGACTCTCGCTCCGGAGTCCGGCAGATAAGGGTGAGTTTTCTCACCACTTTGGGCACTGGTCAGTTCGTGTGTCCCCGTGTGTGTGCGTTGAATGACTGCACCGTTAAGAACTTGCATGTGCGCTTTGCTGTTATTTGCTGTGTGATGAGAATCCGTTCTAAATTTCTAAATTTGGGGGGGAGTGTCTATATGAATTGATAACACTGGGCACAGGGATATTTGGCTTGAATAACATTTAAAAATAATAGAATGAAGGAATAAGGCCAGGAACTACAGACCAGTATTCCTTCTTTCTTTTCTCTCCAAAACTATTGAGCGTGCCGTCTTTAGCCAACTCTCCTGCTATCTCTCTCAGAATGACCTTCTTGATCCAAACCAGTCAGGTTTCAGGACTGGTCATTCAACTGAGACTGCTCTTCTCTGTGTCACGGAGGCTCTCCGCACTGCTAAAGCTAACTCTCTCTCCTCTGCTCTTGTCCTTCTAGACCTGTCTGCTGCCTTTGATACTGTGAACCATCAGATCCTCCTCTCCACCCTCTCCGAGCTGGGCATCTCCGGCGCGGCTCACTCTTGGATTGCGTCCTACCTGACCGGTCGCTCCTACCAAGTGGCGTGGCAAGAAGCTGTCTCCGCACCACGTGCTCTCACCACTGGTGTCCCCCAGGGCTCAGTTCTAGGCCCTCTCCTATTCTCGCTATACACCAAGTCACTTGGCTCTGTCATATCCTCACATGGCCTCTCCTATCATTTCTACGCTGACGACACACAACTAATCTTCTCCTTTCCCCCTTCTGATAACCAGGTGGCGAATCACATCTCTGCATGTCTGTCAGACATATCAGTATGGATGACGGATCACCACCTCAAGCTGAACCTTGGCAAGACAGAGCTGCTCTTCCTCCCGGGGAATGACTGCATGTTCCATGATCTTGCCATCACGGTTGACAACTCCGTTGTGTCCTCCTCCCAGAGTGCGAAGAGCCTTGGCGTGACCCTGGACAACACCCTGTCGTTCTCCGCTAACATCAAGGCGGTGACCCGATCCTGTAGGTTCATGCTCTACAACATTCGGAGAGTACGACCCTGCCTTACACAGGAAGCGGCACAGGTCCTAATCCAGGCACTTGTCATCTCCCGTCTGGATTACTGCAACTCGCTGTTGGCTGGGCTCCCTAACTGTGCCATTAAACCCCTACAACTCATCCAGAATGCCGCAGCCCGTCTGGTGTTCAACCTTCCCAAGTTCTCTCACGTCTTCCCGCTCCTCCGCACACTCCACTGGCTTCCAGTTGAAGCTCGCATCTGCTACAAGACCATGGTGCTTGCCTACGGAGCTGTGAGGGGAACGGCACTTCCGTACCTTTAGGCTCTGATCAGTCCCTACACCAAATGAGGGCATTGCGTTCATCCACCTCTGGCCTGCTGGCTCCCCTTCCTCTGTTGAAGCACAGTTCCTTCTCAGCCCAGTCAAAACTGTTCGCTGCTCTACCCCCCTTACCCCTTAGTTTTTTGTAAGGAAATATGTTAGTATCTATTAGTCTCCATTAGCGAGAACGTTAAGAATTGTTAAAAAACTTTGAGCCCCCTGGGAGGAAGTTAAGGTTGAAATCTTATGAGTCTCTATAAAAAGAGAACGTTTAATAACTGTTAAAAGACTATGAGCCTACAGGGAGGATTTTAAGAGTGTATAGAGATGTTTTGTAATGGATAAGAAAATAACTATAAATCTGCAGATTAGGATAAGTAAAGATAAGAAACTTCGAAGTAGGATTTGTGTTCTATGTTCTGTGTTGGTTTGGGAGTTTTGTTAAGTGTTACTGTTTGTCTGTGTTGGGAAATAACGGAGGGACAGCTGGTCTGTCTACTTTCTGTTGTTTAGCTTGGAGAGAGTTGCTTGGGAGCTCTTCTCACTCTGAAATCGCACTGGTGAATGAACTACGCATGCATGGGATTTTATGAGTTTAGAGTTACGTAGAGCAAATATGCCACTCCCCTGCCTGCACTGAGCTGCTGGGACATGCAGACAGAGAAGGAGGGGGAGACTTACACACGAATAAAGTATTCTGTTTGTTAAATCGGCTGTTGCTTAACGATGAAACTATTTGATTGAGATCTATTGAATTTATAAATGAGAGATATGTTGACAGATTAAAAATACAAATAATTAAATAAATAAATAAAATAAAATGTTATTGCGCTATTTATAATATTCCTGAGTTAAGCTGTTTGCTTATTTCTTAGCGCGAGTGTGAACATAGGTATGTCTAAAAGGGTATTGTATGGTTGAAATAACCCAGTGAGTGCATAAAATACTAAATTCTTGTCTGTTCCTTTGTTCTTCTGTCATGTGAGAGACGAGAAGGAGGAGACAGAGAGAGAGAGAAGGTGCTGACCAGTGCGTCACGCGACAGTGTGTGCTGCCACGGATCCAGTCCAATCAAGGCCAGTACTGTTCTGTTCACAAAACATACCTTCCCATACAGGATATTGTGTGTGCCTTGCATATTTCATGTTGTGACAATTTGACAGGGACTTGGCAACAGACTGATCAATTGATGTAATTAAGAATTGCACATTGGAGTTTTTTGTGCATGAGTTGGTTTGATTAGAGTTGTGTTGGAAATCCAGCACTGAGATTATTCTGTAAAATTAAGGTCATCGGGTGCTTATAAAGCAATTGGTTTGTGAGTGCTGTAGTGTTGCAGGATTACAGGTCTTTTCTTTTTGGATTGCTCTGGAGTTGACTACTTTCATTTACTTTTCCTGATCGGATGTGGTAAGATTGCCACTAATCAATAATTTGGTAAAATTAAATTAAATCAAAATAAATTAATAAATTAATAAATTAATAAATTAATAAAAATGAATAGATATATTGATTAATTAATTAATTAATTAATTAATTAATTTGGGGGTGGGGGAAAGGGAGGGAAACATAAGCTACATAGTCTAAAAGTATTTTTTGGTTTACAAAATAATTGGTTTAAAATTATAATAATAATAATAAAATAATTCACAATAAAGGAATATAAAAGAGTTGTTACAATGGGGAAAAAGGACATCAAAACTATGAAAGTAATTACTCCTGTTGATGTAGTAGAAAATAGTAATCCTCTAGTTAATGGTATTGCAAGGTTATCTGGAAAATGGAATAAACATTGGCCTGACATTGAACAACCATGGCCAGTGGAAGGGACTCTTAACCCTGACGTCATCAACATAATGAAAGTGCTTGTGTCGATTTATAAGGCAGATCAAAAGAATGGGGAAAAAGGGAACAACGTAAAGAAAAGAGACAAAGAGAGCTGGGTGTTCTTAAGCTGTTTGAAAATGAAGGACAAAAACTGATAAAAGATACCAACGATAAAAGAAACAGAGGTATAGAGAAAATGGTAAAAGAGGTGAAGGTGACAGAAAAACTAATGGCAGAAGTCAATACACCTTTCTCACATACGGATTCAGCAAAAAGACCCCCACCTTACGAGAAAGAAGTAGAGTTTAAGGACGTCTATCCTCAGCTTCCATTGATCATTCAGGAGGGTGATTATTGCATCAGAGATGAAGATGAACGAACAACAGAGAGAGGACAAGCAGAAACGACCATAAAGATGAATCCAAACTCCAAAAGTAAGAAGAAAACGAGATGTCTGGAAACTAAGGGTGGAGTGACGTTCAGGAGGATGGAACTTGAAGATGATGATGATGATGATCAGAATAGATCATGGGTGGATATGACCCTGTGATCAGATGGAGGTTGGCCAGAGAGGAAAGAAGGGGTGATGGAAGTTGGAAGAAGGATACAAGAGATTCGATCTCTGATGAAAGTGAAGATGGAGAAAGCGATGAAGATTTGGAGATTAAAGGTGTTTCATGTTCAAGAGGATTTTATCCTACAAGAAAAGAGAGCACAAGTAAGAAGATGATGCCAGTGATAATTCGAGGACAGAACCTGGAGTATAAGACTTTGCAGAATACCGATATGTCAGATATACTTGAGAAGCTGCCTACTCTTCAAGATGGAGCATATACTTGGATTTCAAAATTGGAAGGAATTACGGTGGGAACACAGTCTGCCATTGGAGACATTAAGAGACTTTAGGCTAATCTCCTTGGGATTCCAGATATGGAAGACATTTTTCAGAGAGCTGGACTTAATAGATATGTGGGGACTGCGGTGAACGATCCTGAATTGTTGGCTGCAAGTAGAAATCGGCTGTGGAGAGCACTGAAAGATACGTTTCCAACAAATGTGCATCCTGACAACATTCTGATTGACCCACTAGGACAACAAGAAAATCTGAGAGCCTATGTGTCAAGAGTTCATCAAGTGTGGAGAAATATTACCGGAAATGATCCAGATGTGAGTCAAATTGAGCAGTCAATTTTGAGAGCTAAATTGCCTATGGGACTGCCCTCACCAGTAAGGAGCAAACTGGCAGAGGTGGTTGGACTTGGAAACATGACAAAAGGTGTCTATACAGATCATATAGCCCATCAAGTGGATATGTACAGGAAAAAGGAACACAACCAGAAAGAACAGGACCAAGAAACTCTCAGAAAACTGAATCAAATACAACTGGTGGAGAATAAGAAGGAGAAGAAACAGGCTTTGGTTATGCAGAATCAGTGTGCACCAAATCAACAATCACTGCCACAGCTTCAACCGGACCTGTTCCAACCGCAATTGTACCAGCCACCAATAGCGGTACCAGTTGTTTCATATCCACAGCCAGTCTCTGGACAGACACATAATTGGAGAGGAAGAGGACGAGAAGGCTTAGGAAGAGGAAGAGGAGGAAGATTTAAGTCATACTTCCAGCAATCTTCAGAAGTGTGTTATAATTGTGGACAGGTTGGTCACTTTGCCCGGTAGTGTAATGGGCCAGGAGGAAACACCAGAGGGAATTTCAGAGGAAGATACAGGGGCAAGTCAAGATCATCTGGAGGACCGGTAAACCCTTATAGGGGCCCGGAGCAAGGATTCTAGGGGTGCCCAGAAGATCCGAAAGGGGGGTGTCAGCTGGTAGCATCAGGACCGGAAAAAGATCCAACAATTGAGGTGAAAATAAACAACCGACCATTGGAAGTGATGGCGGATAGCGGAGCTGCTTTTACCTGTGTTCGGCCTGAAAATGCTACACATCTCCCTATGTCCAATCAACTCATTAGGACAATCGGATTCGAGGGAGTAAAACAGCTGATTCCTCTTACGGAACCAATTGAGCTCTGCTATAAAAATCAGAAAATTACAATACCCATACTGGTATCAGAACATACACCTATTGCATTGTTGGGAAGAGATGCATTGTATAAGTTGAACTGTACAATAAAATGTACACCAGACGGCTGTCTGGTAGAAGTGCCAAAGGAAATGGTTTACCAATTGTTGATGATGACAGAGATGGATTCTTCTTCAGTATTCTGGATTGGAAATCTCAGTGAAGATTTTTTGAAGCAGGCTAAGATATGGGAAAAATTCATTGTGGCAAATATGCCAGATGCGAGGCTTCTGGAATATCCATTTAATTGTACGCTCAAGTATTTCAAGAATGCTGCCCAATCGAACTCAGAGGAATGGTTGAGTAATCAACCAAAGAAAGTTCAACTCAGCTCATGTTGCATAATTTTAGGACCACAAGCAGCTATGAAGATAAACACAGACGATTATCTGGATAAAGAATTGGAGATTGAGAAGAGTGTGCCACATGTGACCTTGTTGGTTTCTGAAGGCTATGAGCAGAAGCAAATAGGAGAAATGATGACAGAAGCAGAGAAAGCTGTTTTCGTACCGATGAAAGAGAATTTGGCGATTTGGAGGAGTGAAGATCAGCGATTTCTCAAAATAATGATTTTGGCTCAAGGACAAGGAAAGCCACAAGCTGTACGGATGACACATTAATCTATTTGCAGTGTGAAGATGGATTCAGACCCTATGAAAGAGGAGATGTTGCAACAAGTTCAAGAATGTTTGTGGTCTCAACACAGTACCGATATTGGACTTGTGAAATCAGCCCAATTGAGGTGAAAGTTGAACTTCGACCAGGAGCCAGACCTCCTTGGAAGAATCAGTATCCATTGAAAGATGAAGCAATCCAAGGGATTGAACCACAAATTGAAGGACTTTCGAAAGCAGGTGTTTTGAAGACAATAAAAAAATCCTCAGAGTAACAATCCTTTGTTGTCTTTGGAGAAACCATGAGGGGTTGATAGTAGCGCCTCTAGACCTATTAGGTCTGATGATTCAGGAAGCACATGGGTTAGCTAATGTTGCAAGGGGGAGGTTAGGAGAAAGATCACAAAGGAGTATGGTTTTTGGGCACCATATTTGCTTGAACAGGTTGACTATGTCATTGGCAGGTGCACAATCTGTCTGAAAAATAATGTTTGCAGGGGTGTGACTGTTATTCTTGGTTACATTCCTACACCAAGAGGTGCATAGGATGTCCAACTAAGCTAAAATATGCTCAATCGGTTGCCAAGTTCTTGTGTAAAGAAGTCATAAGCAGGGTCTCCAACGTGGTATCATTTGTCACATTGTGTTAAAGCGCCTGGAGAAGAGGTGCCACGCGCAGAGAGACAGGATGTTGAAGGCTCAAGAGAGCAGGATGGAGATAGGGGAGAACAGGCAGAAGGAGAGATGCATGACAATATCCAGAGTGAAAACCCAGAAGGAGAGATTGTCCATGTTGTGGACAACGTTGATGATAATGTTTACACTTCTGATAATGCCAGAGATGACTCTGCAATGGATGAAAAGGAAAGGAGATTTGGGGACATTGATTTTCAATACGTCCCAGAAACAACAGGGAATATTTCAGTGGAATGTGAAGCAGCGGAGATCACCCAGGGCAACTCTGTTACAGGAGAAGCTGGTGATTCGGTTAGACAAAGTAGGCCCAGACCAGTTAGGAGAAAAGTCAGACCAAAACGTCACGAAAACTAGAGTTGAAGTAACTCTAGGAAAGTCAGCTCAGCTTCCATGTCAGTGCACGAGAGAGAACAGTGGTGAAGGGAAATTTAGAGTTCAGTGGGAAGATAGCTATGGCAGGAGTTTAGATCTGTTAGGAGCAGTTGAATTGAGAAAGTATGCGTTGCTGAATGATAAGAGAAGACTGAAGATTGAGGGTGATTGTAGTCTCTATGTGTACAATTCCCAGCAGGAGGATCAAGGTGATTATAAATGTATTTTTTATAATCCACAGTTTGAAAGTGAGGGATTAGAGTTGGGACTGAGAGTTAATGTAGTGAGACTAGTGGTGATAGATGGAAATACAAGTAAAGAGCTCCAAGCTGTAGGGAAAATAGATGAATCAACAACAATGACATCAACACTTCAGCCTAATACAACAACAGTGAGAAGCAATTCAACTCTTTCAACATTGACAGTTATTAAAGCTATAAATGTATCACATTTGATTACAATGGCGCCTCAGAAAATCGCTCCAACACCAATTTTAGAAGAAAAGACTGTGATTAGGGATAGGATGGGTGGTACAGCTCATCTTCCTTGTAGATGTGAGAGACGGAGTGGGGGTGGTGACATTCCTCCCACGTGGAGAGATAATTATGGAGAAGAAGTGTTGTTATCAGGACCAGAAGTAGAAGCTGCACCATCTAGTCAAAGGAAGTATATTTTGTACAACGATATGAAGTGGAAGAGGGTTATGAGTGATTGCTCACTTATTTTGCGTAATGTTACATGGGAAGATCAGGGAGAATATATGTGTACTTATTTAGAGCCAGCGTTAGAATGTGTTCCGGTTAAGAATTATTGGTTAAAAGGCTATGTAACTCGTAAGGTGACGCTTATGATGGAAGATTTAAAGTCTGTTGAAGTTTCCACAGTCACCAAAGAAGTTCAGGAGAAGTATATTACAGTAGCCACTCCAACAGTAAATAATACACAGAGGACATCTTTCACTTTCCTACTGGAAATAATTAAGAGTGTTAATACATCAACTAAAGCAACTATTTTAACAGTAACTTTGAAAGAGATTAATGTTACGACGGCAATAACACATTTCGGAAATGTGACACAGACACCCACAACAACTTTTCTGAAACTAAAGGATGTAGTAAGAGTGACTCAGGAGTTTATGATACGGATGGAGAGTGCTGTCAATGGTAGTAAGGATAGTGTTGAAACAGGAGAGCAGATGGTAGTAGAGAATGATGTAGATTCATCTGCAAGAGTGCAGAATACTATCATGGAGGTAAAGGATGAGTTATTTAATTTTGATGGAACACCAGAAGATATATCTGATCAATACCGCTCGTTAGGGAAGAGAGAAATTAAATGGAAGGCATATGGATTTGATTCTTCTGTTTTGCAAATTAAAGATGGATGGGCAGGTAGGAATCTATGGTTCCAGCAGTTAACTCATTCTGTAAGATCAGTGAGGAATCTTGAGGGTCCATGTCTGTTGAGAATTCCAGCACCAGAGACGTGGGGTTCCATTTTAGAGACGGTCGCTCAACCTCTATCGAGTACGTGTCAATCTTATGCTTTATCATGGCTGTTGTGTCAGCAACAATCATTAACAGATATAATAATGTCGTTGTCGAAGCATTTGTTTAGGCCTAGGTTTAAGTGTTCTTGGTTAAATGAATTACCCTATGTGAATTTGTTAGATCGGAAGGAAAATCAGTTAACAGCGATTCCTGAAGCATTGGAGGTGAAACCCGTGAGGGCTAAAAGCTGTTTTTGTTCAAATAAAACATATGATGGACCGGGTATGTTTATGAGAATATCAGATTGTGATGATTATATGATGACTTTGGGTAAGCATGAACATAAGGTTAGTAATGAGAAATATAATGTAACTTTTTATGTTCCATTTAGTAAGAAGAGCAGGACTTTGATGGTGAAAGATCAGCTTTTGCCTGGTAATGTGACTATTGGGAATTTTAGAGATATTTGGTGGGTTTGTGGTGATAAAGCGTATATATTCTTACCCTATGGATGGACAGGATGTTGTTACATGTCGACGTTGAAGCTTCCATATGAGGTTTTTACCATTGAAAGAGGGGAAGCACCGGACACAGATAAATCTGAGTCTAGGTTTGGAAATAGGGTGAAAAGGGACATGGCGGAATTTCATAGTCTGGAAGCCTACCATTGGAGGATAAGTCTAGGAGAGAAGTGGGGACTGGGACTTTTTCCATGGTATGGTGTAAACATTTTGGCATATCACATTGATAATATTACCTATACTTTGCAGGGTTTTGCAAATGAAACGATACGAGGGTTTACTCTTCTGTCAAATACTCAAAGAAGTCACAGACTGACGCTGTTGAAACATGACATGGCTTTTGACTATATTTTAGCAAAACAAGGTGGATTATGTTTGGCTATGAACTTGACGGGGGATGATTGTTATACTTTGATCCCAGATAGTTCCGATAATATCACTAGTGTTATAGATGCATTGAAGAATATAAGGGATGCGTTTGGTAGATCTGAATGAGCTGGATGGTCAGCGAAGGCTTGGTTGCAAGATCAGTTAGGCCCAGTGGGAGCAGTGATAGTTCAGATTTTAGTGGCCGCTCTTATAGCGCTGTGTGTGATGTTTTGCTTTTGTACTTTGTTATTGACTTTTGCGAAGGCTATGATATTGAGATGGGTTGGAGTTGTGATGCCTGGAGAAAACACTCAGATGCCGTTGTTAACTGTTACTGATCCAGATGGAGATAAACAAGTGGGACTGGATGGAGTATTGATGGATAGATATCCATTTTGAATATCCGATCATTTTTCACGTCTTTACATATTATTGTGATATTTAGTATTTTCTTATGAATCAAAGGGGGGAAATGGAATGTGATTCATTTTATATATCATTTTTATATTATTGTTGATATTGATGTTTTAATTTGCATGTGTTGTTTTGCAAAAGATACTGGTTGGTGTTTTCTTTTCTTTCAGAAGCATATGGGGGAATGTGTAGAGGGGATTCAAATACTCAAACATGGACCATATGAATGGACTGGAGGAAGTGGAACAAGGAAGGTGTGGAAATGTTCAGATTCCATCATCGACATTGCATTGAAAGTCGAAACTGCTGAGGAGATGCAGTGTGGTGGACATATTTGCATGTGTAATACATAAATTGTGTCATATTCTTTCCGTATTAATTTTGGAAGAATGATGTTTTCTGTTGTTGGGTACATGTGGGGACCTCAGATGTTTTTGTTTTTTCGTGGATGCTTAGGGATATTGGGTCTAGGAAGGGACAGAGAGAATCCACAGGAGGGTCCGATGGGTCGACCAGCCTGAATGTGGACATTTTTTATTGTATTTTGTTTGCTGAGGCTTTCATGTGTATTCAATTGCATCTTAGTATAAAATGCATTGATAAAGATTTATGAATTGATCTGGAGTACCTAGGTGGTTGCCTGGGGCAGAGGGGCCGTGAAATAATTTTACTGTCTTGATTGATGGATGGATATTTGGAAAGAAAGCTGCCAGACAGGTTTTTCGCTCTCACACTCCATAAAGATTTGTTCATATTTCATAGAAATGTATTTACACTCCATAGAGATTTGTTGATATTTCATAGAAATTTATTTACACTCCATAAAGATTTGTTGATATTTCATAGAAATGTATTTACACTCCATAGAAAAATGTGTTTACTCTCCATAAATTTTGGTTTATTGCTAAAGTTACTCAATAAGAAAAATAGTTATTTGTCATAATCCTATTCTTTTTGTTTTCGAGACTTAATTAGTCTCGAAGGGGAGAAATATGTAGTATCTAAACAGTTTATGACTTTGATGACGTTTGCAAATGGTGTGTTGTGTTAGAGGAAGTTGACTCAGCTTGCGGAAGCGTCTGGAAAGCATTACTATAGGGGCCCCCTAAAACAGAGGAAGTCTGTTATGTGAAGGCCAGGGATTGGTCTGTAGGAGAACCACCCATATTATGTTACATATTATAAATACCATGGTTGAAACAAAGGACGGGGAGAATATAACATATTAGAGATTGGGTCAGTTGTTCTCCAGATGTCTGCAGGAGTCTGTAAATTGATGCTGAAATCTTTGATGTAATAAACTATTATAATCAAGGACAGTGTCAGCGGATTTCTTGTCATCACAGCATAATTAGCATCGTTATCTCGACACTACACTTCCTGCTTTAGTTTTTGCTTGTAAGCAGGAATCAGGAGGATAGAATTATGGTCAGATTTTCCAAATGGAGGGCGAGGAAGAACTTTGTACGTGTCTCTGCGTCTAACAAAGACACAGCGGTTGAAACCAAAAATCTCAAATTTGGACTCGTCAGACCAAAGGACAGATTTCCACCGGTCTAATGTCCATTGCTCGTGTTTCTTGGCCCAAGCAAGTCTCTTCTTATTATTGGTGTCCTTTAGTGGTGGTTTATTTGCAGCAATTTGACCATGAAGGTTTCCGCTGAACAGTTGATGTTGAGATGTGTCTCTTACTTGAACATTCATTTGGGCTGCAATCTGAGGTGCAGTTAACTCTAATGAACTTATCCTCTGCAGCAGCGGTAACTCTAGGTCTTCCTTTCCTGTGGCGGTCCTCATGTGAGCCAGTTTCATCATAGCGCTTGATGGTTTTTGCGACTGCACTTGAAGAAACTTTAATGTTCCGTATTGACTTAAAGTAATGATGGAGTGTCGTTTGTCTTTGCTTATTTGATCTGTTCTTGCCATAATATGGACTTGGTCTTTAACCAAATAAGGCTATCTTCTGTATACACCCCCCCCCCCCCCACCTTGTCACAAAACAACTGATTGGCTCAAATGCATTAAGAAGGAAAGAAATTCCACAAATTAACATTTAAGAAGGCACACCTGTTAATTGAAATGCATTCCAGGTGACTACCTCATGAAGCTGGTTGAGAGAATGCCAAGAGTGTGCAAAGCTGTCATCAACGCAAAGGCTAGCTATTTGAAGAATCTCAAATATAAAATATATTTTGATTTGTTTATCACTTTTTTGGTTACTACATGATTCCATATTTTTTATTTCATAGTTTTGACGTCTTCACTATTATTCTACAATGTAGAAAAAAAGAACTTATTTCAAAAGATTATAAAAAATAAATAACGGAAAAGTGGTGCGTGCATACAGTTGAAGTCGGAAGTTTACATACACTTAGGTTGGAGTCATTAAAACTGTTTTTTCAACAACTCCACAAATTTCTTGTTAACAAGCTATAGTTTTGGCAAGTCGGTTAGGACATCTACTTTGTGCGTGACACAAGTAATTTTTCCAACAATTGTTTACAGACAGATTATTTCACTTATAATTCACTGTATCACAATTCCAGTGGGTCAGAAGTTTACATACACTAAGTTGACTGCGCCTTTAAACAGCTTGGAAAATTCCAGACAATGATGTCATGGCTTTAGAAGCTTCTGATAGGCTAATTGATATAATTTGAGTCAATTGGAGGTGTACCTGTGGATGTATTTCAAGGCCTACCTTCAAACTCAGTGCCTCTTTGCTTGACATCATGGGAAAATCAAAATAAATCAGCCAAAACCTCAGAAAACAAATTGTAGACCTCCACAAATCTGGTTCATCCTTGGGAGCAATTTCCAAACGTCTGAAGGTACCATGTTCATCTGTACAAACAATATTACGCAAGTATAAACACCATGGGACCACGCAGCCGTCATACCGCTCAGGAAGGAGACGCGTTCTGTCTCCTAGAAATGAATGTATTTTGGTGCGAAAAGTGCAAATCAATCCCAGAACAACAGCAAAGGACCTTGTGAAGATGCTGGAGGAAACAGGTATAAAGTATCTATATCCACAGTAAAACGAGTCCTATATCGACACAACCTGAAAGGCCGCTCAGCAAGGAAGAAGCCACAGCTCTAAAACCGCCATAAAAAAGCCAGACTACGGTTTGCAACTGCACATGGGCACAAAGATTGTAATTTTTTTGAGAAATGTCCTCTGGTCTGATGAAACAAAAATAGAACTGTTTGGCCATAATGACCATTGTTATGTTTGGAGGAAAAAGGGGGTCGCTTGCAAGCCGAAGAACACCATCCCAACCGTAAAGCACGGAGGTTGCAGCATCATGCTGTGGGGGTGCTTTGCTGCAGGAGGGACTGGCGCACTTCACAAAATAGATGACATCATGAGGAAGGAAAATTATGTGGATATATTGAAGCAACATCTCAAGACATCAGTCAGGAATTTAAAGCTTGGTCACAAATGGGTCTTCCAATTGGACAATGACTCCAAGCATACTTCCAAAGTTGTGGCAAAATGGCTTAAGGACAACAAAGTCAAGGTATTGGAGTGGCCATCACAAAGCCCTGACCTTAATCCTATAGAAAAGTTGTGGGCAGAACTGAAAAAGTGTGTGCGAGCAAGTGTCACGATCGTCAAAAGGAGCAGACCAAAGCGCAGCGTGTTGAGCGAACATCGTAGACTTTATTATTAAAGCAACCACGAAAAACCAACAAAAGACGATACGTGAAGTTCTCTATGACACCGACTGAACATAGCACAAGGAAACAAAAACCCACAAACACAAGGTGAAAACTGACAGTTTAAATATGGCTCCCAATCAGAGATAACGAGCCGACAGCTGACACTCGTTACCTCCGATTGGGAGTCATTGACTACAACACACAACCTAGAAATATAACCCATAGACCTGCAAACATAGAAACACACCCAACAGAACTACCAACATAGAAAAACACCCAAATCCCCAACAAAACAACATACACTCTAGCTCACATACAAAAGTCCTAGAGCCAGAGTGTCACAGCAAGGAGGCCTACAAACCTGACTCAGTTACACCAGCTCTGTCAGGAGGAATGGGCCAACATTCACCCAACTTACTGTGGGAAGCTTTTGGAAGGCTATCCGAAACGTTTGACCCAAGTTAAACAATTTAAAGGCAATGCTACCAAATACTAATTGAGTGTATGTAAACTTCTGACCCACTGGGAATGTGATGAAAGAAATAAAAGCTGAAATAAATCATTCCCTCTACTATTATTCTGACATTTCACATTCTTAAAATGAAGTGGTGATCCTAACTGACCTAAGCCGGAATTTTTACTAGGATTAAATGTCAGGAATTGTGAAAAACTGAGTTTAAATGTATTTGGCTAAGGTGTATGTAAACTTCCGACTTCAACAAAATAAGATCTGGTGCAACCAATTACCTTCAGAGGTCACATAATTAGTAAAATAAAGTCCACCTGTGTGCAATCTAAGTGTCACATGATCTGTCACATCAGTATATATACACCTGTTCTGAAAGGCCCCAGAGTCTGCAACACCACTAAGCAAGGGGCACCACCAAGCAAGCGGCACCATGAAGACCAAGGAGCTCTCCAAACAGGTCAGGGACAAAGTTATTGAGAAGTACAGATCAGGGTTGGTTTATAAAAAAATATCAGAAACTTTGAACATCCGACGGAGCACCATTAAATCCATTATTAAAAAATGGAAAGAATATGGCACCACAACAAACCTGCCAAGAGAGGGTCACCCACCAAAACTCACGGACCAGGCAAGAAGGGCATTAATCAGAGAGGCAACAAAGAGACCAAAGAAAACCCTGAAGGAGCTGCAAAGCTCCACAGCGGAGATTGGAAAAATAAGCAAACACATTTGGTGTTCGCCAAAAGCCATGTGGGAGACTCTGGTCAGATGAGACTAAAATTGAGCTTTTTGGCCATCAAGGAAAAGGCTATGTCTGGCGCAAACCCAACACCTCTCATCACCCCGAGAACACCATCCCCACAGTGAAGCATGGTGGTGGCAGCATCATGCTGTGGGGATGTTTTTCATCGGCAGGGACTGAGAAACTGGTCAGAATTGAAGGAATGATGGATGGCGCTAAATACAGGGAAATTCTTGAGGTAAACCGTTTTCAGTCTTCCAGAGATTTGAGACTGGGACGGAGGTTCACCTTCCAGCAGGACAATGACCCTAAGTATACTGCTAAAGCAACACTTGAGTGGTTTAAGGGGAAACATTTAAATGTCTTGGAATGGCCTAGTCAAAGCCCAGACCTCAATCCAATTGAGAATCTGTGGTATGACTTAAAGATTGCTGTACACCAGCGGAACCCATCCAACTTGAAGGAGCTGGAGCAGTTTTGCCTTGAAGAATGGGCAAAAATCCCAGTGGCTAGATGTGCCAAGCTTATAGAGACATACCCCAAGAGACTTGCAGCTGTAATTGCTGCAAAAGGTGGCTCTACAAAGTATTGACTTGGGGGGGGGGGGGGGGGGGGGTGAATAGTTATGCACGCTCAGGTTCTCATTTTTTTTGTCGTATATATATTTTTTTCATTAATAAAAAATATTTTGCATCTTCAAAGTGGTAGGCATGTTGTGTAAATCAAAATGATACAAACCCCCAAATAATCCATTTTAATTCCAGGTTGTAAGGCAAACAAATAGGAAAAATGCCAAAGGGGTTGAATCCTTTCGCAAGCCACTGTATACTGTAATATGAAACGTGCTGAGTGTGTGTGTGTGTACGTGTGTGTGTGTGTGTGAGTGTGTGTGTGTGTGTGTGTGAGTGTGTATGTGTGTACGTGTGTGTATGTGTGTGTGTGTACGTGTGTACGTGTGTGTGTGAGTGTGTATGTGTGTACGTGTGTGTGTGTGTGTGTGAGTGTGTGCGTGTGTGTGTGTGTGTGAGTGTGTGTGTGTGTGAGTGTGTATGTGTGTACGTGTGTGTATGTGTGTGTGTGTACGTGTGTACGTGTGTATGTGTGTACGTGTGTGTGTGTGTGTGTGTGTACGTGTGTATGTGTGTATGTGTGTACGTGTGTATGTGTGTATGTGTGTACGTGTGTGTGTGTGTTCGTACCGACTCAGATGACTCAGGTTGCTGTCTGCTCTCTCACATTCCTCGTCCAGCCATGTCTTCACTGACAGCCTCTGAGACGCCAGCTCAGTACCCTCACCCAGCACCTGCCCCGTCATCTACACACACACAGTGTGAAGGTCAGCCAGGACACGACCTGTCCAACAACGTAACCAACTGTAACCAACAAGCTGCCATCACCATGGAGACAACCTTGGCCACCATAGCAACTGCCTGGTCACAGAAACAAAGAGTGGGATGAGTAACGAAGGAGAGAGAGGGAGGAGAGGGAGGAGGGAGAGAAGGAGAGAAAGAGAGAGGGGGGAGAGGGAAAGAAGTAGAGGGAGAGGGAGAGAAGGAGAGAGGAGAGAAAGAGAGAGAGAGGGGGAGGGAGAGAAGGAGAGAGGAGAGAAAGAGAGATGAGAGAAGGAGAGAGGAAGAGAAGGAGAGAGGAGAGAAAGGGAGAGAAGGAGAGAGGAGAGAAAGGGAGAGAAGGAGAGAAGAGAGAAAGAGAGAGGGGGAGAGGGAGAGAGGGTGAGGAGAGAAGGAGAGGAGAGGAAAAGAGGAGATGACTAGGGGTGTGAAGAGAGGAAGAGTGTGAAGTGAGGAGTGGTGCAACCCTAGACAAATACTTTCACATTTGAGATGCACTTGGTTTCGCTAAGCAAGTAGAAAATGTGAGCTTTTTCAGGCACTCACCTTTCTGTTGGTCCTCCGTCTGTCCCTGTAGAATGGTAGACACTAGACACTACATCGTCCCATCTCAGCCAGTCAACCAGTCACACAACCTCAAAACCAGCTCACTGTGTACTAACATTGAGTACTAAACCACAGACTAAATCATCTGTGTCTCTCCGTAGCTGTGTGGATGTGTGTGTGTTGAAAAAGCCAGTCTGTCAGTCGTGTAGATGTGTGTGTGTGTGTATGTCTGCTATAGAGGTCTGCCTATGTGTCAGTCTGCCCCTGAATGCAACAGGTTATTACTGTGAGATCCAAACACAGAGAGATGGAGGGATGGAGAGATGAGAGGGAGGAGGGGAGAGATGGAATGATGGAGAGATGGAGAGACAGAGAGAGTGGGAAGCGCTGAGAGGAAATGATAATGTGCCACTCCAAACAGAAACACACACACACACCTCCCTTCATCTCAGTTCAACTAAGACAAATGCTTTCTCTCTCCATCCCTCCCTCTCCATCCCTCTCTCTCCATCCCTCCCTCTCCATCCCTCTCTCTCCATCCCTCTCTCTCCATCCCTCCCTCTCCATCCCTCCCTCTCCATCCCTCTCTCTCCATCTCTCTCTCTCCATGCCTCCCTCTCCATGCCTCCCTCTCCATGCCTCTCTCTCCATCCCTCCCTCTCCATCCCTCCCTCTCCATCCCTCCCTCTCCATCCCTCCCTCTCCATCCCTTCCTCTCCATCCCTCCCACTCCATCTGTCCCTCTCCATCCCTCCCTCTCCATGCCTTCCTCTCCATATCTTCCTCTCCATCCCTCCCTCTCCATGCCTTCCTCTCCATCCCTCCCTCTCCATCTGTCCCTCTCCATGCCTCCCTCTCCATCCCTCTCTCTCCATCCCTCTCTCTCCATCCCTCCCTCTCCATCCCTCCCTCTCCATGCCTCCCTCTCCATCCCTCCCTCTCCATCCCTCCCTCTCCATCCCTCACTCTCCATCCCTCTCTCTCCATCTCTCCCTCTCCATCCCTCCCTCTCCATCCCTTCCTCTCCATCCCTCTCTCTCCATGCCTTCCTCTCCATGCCTCCCTCTCCATGCCTTCCTCTCCATCCCTCCCTCTCCATGCCTTCCTCTCCATCCCTCCCTCTCCATCTGTCCCTCTCCATGCCTCCCTCTCCATCCCTCTCTCTCCATCCCTCTCTCTCCATCCCTCCCTCTCCATCCCTCCCTCTCCATGCCTCCCTCTCCATCCCTCCCTCTCCATCCCTCCCTCTCCATCCCTCACTCTCCATCCCTCTCTCTCCATCTCTCCCTCTCCATCCCTCCCTCTCCATCCCTTCCTCTCCATCCCTCTCTCTCCATGCCTTCCTCTCCATGCCTCCCTCTCCATGCCTTCCTCTCCATCCCTCCCTCTCCATGCCTCCCTCTCCATCCCTCCCTCTCCATCCCTCCCTCTCCATCCCTCTCTCTCCATCTCCTTTGAGTGGTGGTCTTTCAACGTTCTGTGTGTTTGTGTGTTCATCCCCCCTCCTATTGTCCCATGAGCTCATCATTATTCAGGAAGGTTGTTTGAAGTGCTGTGAGTGTGTGAAGTGCCGAGAACATGTGTGTGTGTGTGTGTGTGTGTGTGTGTGTGTGTGTGTGTGTGTGTGTGTGTGTGTGTGTGTGTGTGTGTGTGTGTGTGTGTGTGTGTGTGTGTGTGTGTGTATGTGTGTGTGTGTACTAAGTGCAGTGATTGCATTCAGAGTGTTCTGTTTCATGTGCAGCTCTGCTGATTAACACATGGTTCTGCTGATTAACACATGGTTCTGCTGATTAACACATGGTTCTGCTGATTAACACATGGTTCTGCTGATTAACACATGGTTCTGCTGATTAACACATGGTTCTGCTGATTAACACATGGTTCTGCTGATTAACACATGGTTCTAAGAGAGCTACAGGTAACTGCCAAAATAAAGGAAACGCCAACAGAAAGGGACGGTTTCCCGGACTAGGCTAATTCTACTTAAATTAATCCAGATTAAAATGGATTTCTGAGACGTTGCTTAACTTCAGATTAGTTAGTTCTAGACCATGGAGTGCCAGACTAAGGTAAGTAAGGATTAACCAGTTCATCTTTGTGAAGCCTGATAAGATTAACGATGTGCACTTGGTGCTGACCTGAGGATGCTTCAGAAACCAGAGAGGGACACTAATACATCAGCATTGTGTGGAATTGAAGCAAGTCACCTAAACCAAACAATGGAGGGAGGTAAAAGAAAACATTCAATGATTTTCAGTGATTGAAAAAAAACCTCTTGAAGCGAATTGTGTCAAACCACCCAATTATGGAGAACAAACAGCATGATTAATCAACAGAAAACAAGAAAATGAATGCCGGCCGACTACCAATTGTAATAAATTCAACTTAAATGAAAAAGTAAAACAAAAGGACGATTAAACAACTTCAGGTAAGATACTGTATTTATTGTTGGCCCACTTTTACAAAATCAGTCACTTTAAAAAGTCAGTTTTCGAATATAGTAGTAGTTATATATGTAGTGTATATGAATATAGTAGTAGTTATATATGTAGTGTATATGAATATAGTAGTAGTAGTTATATATGTAGTGTATATGAATATAGTAGTAGTTATATATGTAGTGTATATGAATATATACTGAACTAAAATACCCGACAAGGCCCAAATCCCTGTCATTCGCAGGAGAAAGAGACAGAGATATCGGGGACGTAGGTCGGGGTGCCTTGTAAGGATCTGACGGCGAGTGGGTAATCTGCCTCTACCATCAGTCCTATTGGCCAACGTACAATCATTGGATAACAAAATGGAAGAGCTACAATCACGAATATCCCACCAACAGGATATTAAAAACTGTAATATCTTTGTGAGTCGTGGCTGAACAACGACATGGATAACATACAGCTGCCGGGGCATCGGCAGGATAGAACAACCGCCTCTGGTAAGACAAGGGGTGGCGGTCTGTGTATATTTGTAAACAACAGCTGGTGCACGATATCTAATATTAAGGAAGTCTCAAGGTTTTGCTCGCCTGAGGTAGAGTATCTCATGATACTCGAACGCTGCTGGCACCCGCCCACCTGACTAGAATCACTACTCTCGACGGGTCTGACCTAGAGTATGTGGACAACTACAAATACCTAGGTGTCTGGTTAGACTGTAAACTCTCCTTCCAGACTCACATTAAGCATCTCCAATCCAAAGTTAAATCTAGAATCGGTTTCCTATTTCGCAACAAAGCCTCCTTCACTCATGCTGCCAAACATGCCCTCGTAAAACTGACTATCCTACCGATCCTTGACTTCGGCGATGTCATTTACAAAATAGCCTCCAACACCCTACTCAGCAAATTGGATGTAGTCTATCACAGTGCCATCCGTTTTGTCACCAAAGCCCCATATACTACCCACCACTGTGACCTGTACGCTCTTGTTGGCTGGTCCTCATTACATATTCGTTGCCAAACCCACTGGCTCCAGGCCATCTATAAATCACTGCTAGGCAAATCCCCGCCTTATTTTAGCTCATTGGTCACCATAGCAACACCCACCCGTAGTATGCGCTCCAGCAGGTATATCTCACTGGTCATCCCCAAAGCCAACACCTCCTTTGGCCGCCATTCCTTCCAGTTCTCTGCTGCCAATGACTGGAACAAATTGCTAAAATCTCTGAAGCTGGAGACTCTTATCTCCCTCACTAACTTTAAGCATCAGTTGTCAGAGCACCTTACCGATCACTGCACCTGTACACAGCCCATCTGAAATTAGCCCACCCAACTACCTCATCCCCATATTGTTATTTATTTTGCTCATTTGCACCCCAGTATCTCTATTTGCACATTATCTCTTGCACATCTATCATTCCAGTGTTAATAATAATTGTAATTATTTTGCACTATAGCCTATTTATTGCCTTACCTCCATAACTTGCTACATTTGCACACACTGTATATATATTTTCTGCTGTATTTTTGACTTTATGTTTTGTTTACCCCATATGTAACTCTGTGTTGTTGTTTTTATCGCACTGCTTTGCTTTATCTTGGCCAGGTCGCAGTTGTAAATGAGAACTTGTTCTCAACTGGCTTACCTGGTTAAATAAAGGTGGAAAAAATTAATAAAAATAAAAATGATAAGCTGTAGACCACACTATTTACCAAGAGAGTTTTCATCTATGTTTTTCGCAGCTGTCTATTTACCACCACAAACCAATGCTGGCATTAAGATTGCACTGAATGAGCTGTATAAGGCCATAAGTCAACAGGAAAACGCTCATCCAGAGGCAGCGCTCCTAGTGGCCGGGGACTTTAATGCAAGGAAACTTAAATCCATTCTACCTAATTTCTACCAGTATGTTAAATGTGCAACCAGAGGAAAAAAACTCTAGACCACCTTTACTCCACACACAGAGACGCATACAAAGCTCTCCCTCGCCCTCCATTTGGCAAATCTGACCATAACTCTATCCTCCTGATTCCTGCTTACAAGCAAAAACTAAAGCAGGAAGCACCAGTGACTCGGTCAATAAAGTAGTGGTCAGATGACGCAGATGCTAAGCTACAGGACTGTTTTGCTAGCACAGACTGGAACATGTTCCGGGATTCTTCAGATAGCATTGAGGAGTACGCCACATCAGTCACTGGCTTCATCAATAAGTGCATCGATGACGTCGTCCCCACAGTGACTGTACGTACATACCCCAACCAGAAGCCATGGATTACAGGCAACATCCGCACTGAGCTAAAAGGGTAGAGCTGCCGCTTTCAAGAAGTTGGACTCTAACCTGGACGCTTATAAGAAATCCCACTATGCCCTCTGACGAACCATCAAACAGGCAAAGCGTCAATACAGGACTAAAATCGAATCGTACTACACCGGCTCTGACGCTCGTCGGATGTGGCAGGGCTTGCAACCTATTACAGACTACAAAGAGAAGCACAGCCGCAAGCTACCAAGTGACACGAGCCTAACAGACAAGCTAAATTACTTCTATGCTCGATTCGAGGCAAGCAACACTGAAGCATGCATGAGTTCAATGTGTCAAATCGGAGGGCCTGTTGTCTGGTCCTATGGCAGTCTCTATGGGGGTGCCATAGGGTTCAATTCTTGGGCCGACTCTTTTCTCCATGTATATCAATGATGTCGCTCTTGCTGCTGGTGACTCTCAGATCCACCTCTACGCAGACGACACCATTTTGTATACATCTGGCCCTTCATTGGACACTGTGTTAACAAACCTCCAAACGAGCTTCAATGCCATACAACACTCATTCAGTAGCCTCCAACTGCTCTTAAACCCTAGTAAAACTAAATGCATGCTCTTCAATCGAACGCTGCTGGCACCCGCCCACCCGACTAGAATCACTACTCTCGGCGGGTCTGACCTAGAGTATGTGGACAACTACAAATACCTAGGTGTCTGGTTAGACTGTAAACTCTCCTTCCAGACTCATATTAAGAATCTCCAATCCAAAGTTAAACCTAGAATCGGTTTCCTATTTCGCAACAAAGCCTCCTTCACTCATGCTGCCAAACATGCCCTCGTAAAACGGACTATCCTACCGATCCTTGACTTCGGCGATGTCATTTACAAAATAGCCTCCAACACTCTACTCAGCAAATTGGATGTAGTCTATCACAGTGCCATCCGTTTTGTCTCCAAAGCCCCATACACTACCCACCACTGTGACCTGTACGCTCTTGTTGGCTGGTCCTCACTACATGTTCGTCGTCAAACCCACTGGCTCCAGGCCATCTATAAATCACTGCTAGGCAAATCCCCGCCTTATCTTAGCTCATTGGTCACCATAGCAGCACCCACCCGTAGTCTGCGCTCCAGCAGGTATATTTCACTGGTCATCCCCAAAGCCAACACCTCCTTTGGCCGCCATTCCTTCCAGTTCTCTGCTGCCAATGACTGGAACGAATTGCAAAAATCTCTGAAGCTGGAGACTCTTATCTCCCTCACTAACTTTAAGCATCAGTTGTCAGAGCACCTTACCGATCACTGCACCTGTACACAGCCCATCTGTAATTAGCCCACCCAACTACCTCATCCCTATATTGTTATTTATTTTTGCTCTTTTGCACCCCAGCATCTCTATTTGCACATAATCTCTTGCACATCTAGCATTCCAGTGTTAATACTAATTGTAATTATTTTGCACTATAGCCTATTTATTGCCTTACCTCCATAACTTACTGTCACGGATTCTGCCGAGGCTGCTCCTCCTCCTAGTTGGGGCAGGCTTCGGCGTTCGTCGTCCCCGGAGTACTAGCTGCCACCGTTGAATGTTTCTATGTGTGATTGCTTTTGTCTGTCTGTCACACCTGTGTCCGTTTGTGTCTGATTACGTGTTCTATAAGTTGCCTGTGTTGTATTGGTTAGGTTGTGTGTTGTTTTTCGCCTGTCCGTAGTGCTGCGTGTTTTTGTATCTGTTTCTTTGTTATTTGTTATACGCATAGTTTGCGTATTGCTCGCCTCTGTTTTATTGAGGCCGTTTACTGTATCCTTGCCTGGTGGTTTTTTCTCAGTAAACTTTGTTGGACTAAGCTTCGGTGTCCTGCGCCTGACTTCCACACATCATACACCTCAGCCTTGACAGAACAACACACCCCGTATGGAGTCAGCAGGAGCAGTGGCGGCACCCAAGTCGCTGGAGGATCGGATCAGCGACCAAGACACCATGATCCGGCAACTTGGGGCCGCCATGAACGAGGTGTCCAACACTCTGCGCCGGTTGGTTACTGGAGAGGTGCCCACGCCTTCGCACATCATCCCATCACCAACGGCCAGTCCTCCTCTCTCAGCACCGGAACCCAGTGGCATACGGCTCTCGCTCCCGAGGGCATATGACGGTTCTGCAGCCGGGTGTCAGGAGTTCCTCCTGCAGGTGGAACTCTACCTGGCTACCATACACCCAGCGCCCTCGGGATACGAGAGCATCTCCACCCTCATCTCCTGTCTATCCGGCAAGGCGTTGGAGTGGGCCAACGCCGAATGGAGGGGAATAGACGCCGCTACCATCACCTACGCGGAGTTCTCCCGCCGCTTCAGGGCTGTCTTCGATCACCCACCTGAGGGGAAGGCGGCGGGGGAGCGTCTGTTCCACCTCCGACAGGGGAAGAGGAGCGCACAGGAGTTCGCCCTGGAGTTCCGGACTCTAGCGGCGGATGCGGGGTGGAATGAGAGGGCCCTCATCGACCATTACCGGTGTAGCCTACGAGAGGACGTTCATCGTGAGCTGGCCTGCAGGGACACCAACCTATCCTTCGACCAGTTGGTGGACATCTCCATCCGTCTCGACACACTGCTGGCTACCCGCGGACGTCCCGAGTGGGGGTCGTCCATTCCACCCTCCAGCACCTCCGAGCCGATTCCCATGGAGCTCGGGGGTGCTGGCGCTAGAGAGAGGAGGAGAGAGAACCCGAGGGGGGCCATCCCCTGCACCAACTGTGGCCGTGGAGGACACACCGCGGCCAGGTGCTGGGGAGGGTCTCCTGGGAGAGGGGACAACAGGTCATGCACTGGGGAGTCATGTCAGGTGAGTAGGCGCCCCACTTACCCAGAGCTCTCTGTTGGTCACATGAGTATACCTGTGAGATTTCCACAGGTGGCACCTCATTCCCAGCATAAGGCGCTAGTAGATTCAGGCGCAGCTGGGAATTTTGTTGATCGTGCATTTTGTTATAGGTTAGGAATTCCCCTTCGGCCGGTAGAAGCCCCCTTTCCTGTTCACGCCCTAGACAGCCGGCCGTTGGGGTCGGGGCTGATCAGAGAAGTCACAGCACCACTTAAGATGACGACGCAGGGGGGTCATGAGGAGATCATTCCGTTTTATCTGATTGACTCTCCTGCGTATCCCGTGGTGTTGGGGCTTCCCTGGTTAAGCGCCCATGATCCTACCATTGCGTGGCAACAGAGGGCTCTTATGGAGTGGTCTGCCCAGTGTGTAGGGAGATGTCTAGGTGTTTCCTTAGGGGCGACCTCGGTAGAGAGTCCGAACCAAGTGCCTGCAATGCGCATTCCCCCTGAATATGAGGATTTAGCACTTGTGTTCAGCAAAACGAGGGCAACACGGCTACCACCTCATAGACAGGGGGATTGTGCGATAGATCTCCAAACAGGAGCGGCACTTCCGCGGAGCCGTGTGTATCCCCTGTCTCAAGAGGAGACAGCGGCTATGGAGACTTACATAGCCGAGTCCTTGGCACAGGGATACATACGGTCCTCCACTTCCCCGGTTTCCTCGAGTTTCTTTTTTGTGAAGAAGAAGGACGGGGGTTTGCGCCCGTGTATTGATTACCGTAGTCTCAATCAGATCACGGTTAAGTACAGTTACCCTCTTCCACTGATTGCGACTATGACGGAATCATTACGCGGAGCGCGGTTCTTCACAAAGTTGGATCTCAGGAGCGCGTACAATCTGGTGCGCATTAGGGAGGGGGATGAATGGAAAACAGCATTTAGCACCACCTCGGGTCATTACGAGTATCTCGTCATGCCATACGGGTTAATGAATGCTCCTTCAGTCTTCCAATCCTTTGTTGGCGAGATTTTCCGGGACATGCATGGGCAGGGTGTGGTAGTGTACATCGACGACATCCTAGTGTACTCTTCTACACGAGCCGAGCATGTAGCCCTGGTGCGCGGAGTGTTGAGGAGACTGTTGGAGCATGACTTGTATGCCAAGGCAGAGAAATGCTTGTTCTTCCAGGAGTCCGTCTCCTTTTTGGGTTATCGGTTGTCCGCGTCTGGTGTGAAGATAGAGGTTGACCGTGTGTCGGCCGTGCGTAATTGGCAAACTCCAACCACTGTAAAAGAGGTGCAGCAGTTTTTGGGTTTTGCTAATTACTACCGGAGGTTTATCCGGGGCTTTGGACAGGTTGCAGCTCCCATTACGTCCCTGTTAAAGGGGGGTCCGGTTCGCTTGCAGTGGTCAGCTGAGGCGGACAGGGCATTTGTCAAGCTGAAAAACCTGTTCACCTCGGCTCCGGTGCTGGCGCATCCGGATCCCTCTTTACCATTCCAAGTAGAGGTAGACGCGTCCGAGGCCGGTATTGGGGCAGTCCTGTCGCAACGGTCCGGCACGCCACCTAAGCTCCGCCCCTGTGCGTTTTTTTCCAAGAAGCTCAGCCCGGCGGGGCGTAATTATGACGTAGGGGACAGGGAGCTGTTAGCTGTAGTCCAGGCCCTAAAGGTGTGGAGGCATTGGCTTGAGGGGGCTCAACACCCTTTCCTCATTCTGACTGATCACCGTAACCTGGAGTACATCCGGGCAGCTAGGAGATTGAACCCTCGTCAGGCTAGGTGGAACATGTTCCTGACCCGGTTTGTTTTTAAGATCACATACATCCCAGGGTCCCAGAACGGTAAGGCAGACGCCCTGTCCCGGCGGTATGACACAGAGGAGAGGTCCATTGAGCCTACTCCAATACTGCCGGAGTCTTGTCTGGTGGCTCCGGTGGTGTGGGAGGTCGATGCGGAGATCGAGCGGGCACTGCGTACCGACCCTACTCCCCCCGAGTGTCCTGTGGGGCGGACATACGTTCCGCTCGAGGTTCGTGATCGCCTTATTTATTGGGCTCATACATCACCCTCCTCTGGACATCCAGGTATTGGCCGGACAGTGCACTGCCTTAGCGTGAAATACTGGTGGCCAACGTTAGCTAGAGATGTGAGGGTTTATGTCTCTTCCTGCTCGGTGTGCACCCAGTGTAAGGCGCCTAGACATTTGCCCAGGGGAAAGTTACATCCCCTGCCCGTTCCACAACGACCATGGTCCCACCTCTCGGTGGATTTTGTGACCGACCTACCCCCCTCCCAGGGGAATACCACCATTTTGGTCGTTGTGGATCGGTTTTCCAAGGCCTGTCGTCTCCTCCCAATGCCGGGTCTTCCTACTGCCCTACGGACCGCTGAGGCCCTATTTACCCACGTGTTCCGGCACTATGGGGTCCCCGAGGATATTGTGTCTGACCGAGGTCCCCAGTTCACCTCCAGAGTCTGGGGGGCGTTCATGGAACGCTTGGGGGTCTCGGTGAGCCTTACCTCGGGGTACCACCCAGAAAGAAATGGGCAGGTTGAACGAGTCAACCAGGATGTGGGTAGGTTTCTGAGGTCCTATTGCCAGGACCGGCCGGAGGAGTGGTCTAGGTATATCCCCTGGGCAGAGATGGCCCAGAACTCTCTCCGCCACTCCTCCACCAATTTAACACCTTTCCAGTGTGTTTTAGGTTATCAGCCGGTCCTGGCACCATGGCACGAGAGCCAGATCGAGGCCCCTGCGGTGGATGAGTGGATTCGGCACTCGGAGGAGACGTTGGACGCTGCCCATGTCCATCTTTCAGCGGGCCATCCGTCAACAAAAGGCGAGCGCCGATCGCCACCGCAGTGAGGGACCGGTATACGCACCGGGAGATCGAGTCTGGCTCTCGACTCGAAACCTGCCCCTCCACCTGCCCTGCCGGAAGCTGGGTCGGCGGTTTGTGGGGCCCTTTAAAGTCCTGAGAAGATTGAACGAGGTGTGTTACAGGTTACAATTGCCTATTGAGTAC
This sequence comes from Coregonus lavaretus, assembly GCF_964263955.1. Taxonomy (NCBI): domain Eukaryota; kingdom Metazoa; phylum Chordata; class Actinopteri; order Salmoniformes; family Salmonidae; genus Coregonus; species Coregonus lavaretus. The sequence continues at coordinate 49,886 of NW_028166502.1, forward strand.
AAGAATATTAACCCCTCGTTCCATGTGTCTCTTCTCAGGCCGGTGGTAGCTGGCCCACTCCAAGAACATGAGATAGGAGAGACCCCTCCGCCCCCTTTGGACATCGAGGGGGCCCCGGCGTACAGAGTCCGGACCATCTTGGACTCGAGGCGCCGGATGTGTGGTCTCCAGTATCTCGTGGAGTGGGAGGGGTACGGTCCGGAGGAACGGTGCTGGGTGCCTAGGAGGGACATCCTAGATCCATCCCTCCTGACGGAGTTCCACCGTGGGCATCCCACGCGCCCGGGTCCGCGTCCTCCTGGCCGTCCCCGAGGCCGGGGTCGGCGCACGGCTGGAGCCGCGCGTCAAGGGGGGGGTACTGTCATGGATTCTGCCGAGGCTGCTCCTCCTCCTAGTTGGGGCAGGCTTCGGCGTTCGTCGTCCCCGGAGTACTAGCTGCCACCGTTGAATGTTTCTATGTGTGATTGCTTTTGTCTGTCTGTCACACCTGTGTCCGTTTGTGTCTGATTACGTGTTCTATAAGTTGCCTGTGTTGTATTGGTTAGGTTGTGTGTTGTTTTTCGCCTGTCCGTAGTGCTGCGTGTTTTTGTATCTGTTTCTTTGTTATTTGTTATACGCATAGTTTGCGTATTGCTCGCCTCTGTTTTATTGAGGCCGTTTACTGTATCCTTGCCTGGTGGTTTTTTCTCAGTAAACTTTGTTGGACTAAGCTTCGGTGTCCTGCGCCTGACTTCCACACATCATACACCTCAGCCTTGACACTTACTACATTTGCACACACTATATATATATTTTCTGTTGTATTTTTTGACTTTATGTTTTTTTACCCCATATGTAACTCTGTGTTGTTGTTTTTATCGCACTGCTTTGCTTTATCTTGGCCAGGTCGCAGTTGTAAATGAGAACTTGTTCTCAACTGGCTTCCTGGTTAAATAAAGGTTAAATAAAAAAACAAAATAAAAATAGATAGCAGGGGGGCCCCAGTGACTTGCATGAGAGCACCAGCTGTTCCGGACGACTGTGTGATCACGCTCTCCGTAGCCGATGTGAGTAAGACCTTAAAACATGTCAACATTCACAAGGCCCCAGGACCAGACGGATTACCAGGACATGTACTCCGAGCATGCACTGACCAACTGGCAAGTGTCTTCACTGACATTTTCAACCTGTCCCTGACTGAGTCTGTAATACCAACATGTTTCAAGCAGACCACCATAGTCCCTGTGCCCAAGAACACTAAGGTAACCTGCCTAAATGTCCACAGATCCGTAGCACTCACGTCTGTAGCCATGAAGTGCTTTGAAAGGCACCATTATCCCAGAAACCCTAGACCCACTGCAATTTGCATACCGCCCCAACAGATCCACAGATGATGCAATCTCTATTGCACTCCACACTGCCCTTTCCCACCTGGACAAAAGGAACACCTATGTGAGAATGCTATTCATTGACTACAGCTCAGCGTTCAACACCATAGCGCCCTCAAAGCTCATCACTAAGCTAAGGACCCTGGGACTAAACACCTCCCTCTGCAACTGGATCCTGGACTTCCTGACGGTCCGCCCCCCAGGTGGTAAGGGTAGGTAACAACACATCTGACGCTGATCCTCAACACGGGGGCCCCTCAGGGTTGCGTGCTCAGTCCCCTCCTGTGTTCCCTGTTCACCCATGACTGCATGGCCAGGCACGACTCCAACACCATCATTAAGTTTGCTGACGACACAACAGTGGTAGGCCTGATCACCGACAACGATGAGACAGCCTATAGGGAGGAGGTCAGAGACCTGGCCTTGTAGTGCCAGGATTGTGGACTACAGGAAAAGGAGGACCGAGCACGCCCCCATTCCCATCGACGGGGCTGTAGTGGGGCAGGTTGAGAGCTTCAAGTTCCTTGGTGTCCAATTGACCAACAAACTATCATGGTCCAAACACACCAAGACAGTCATGAAGAGGGCATGACAAAGCCTATTCCCCCTCAGGAGACTTAAAAGATTTGGCATGGGTCCTCAGATCCTCAAAGTTCTACAGCTGCACCATCGAGAGCATCCTGACTGGTTCCATCACTGCCTGGTATGACAACTGCTCGGCCTCCGACCGCAAGGCACTAGAGGGTAATGTGTATGGCCCAGTACATCACTGGGGACAAGCTTCCTGCCATCCAGGACCTCTATACCAGGCGGTGTCAGAGGAAGGTCCTAAAAATTGTCAAAGACTCCAGCCACCCTAGTCATAGACTGTTCTCTCTGCTACCGCACGGCAAGCAGTACAGAGCGCCAAGTCTAGGTTCAAGAGGCTTCTTAACAGCTTCTACCCCCAAGCCATAAGACTCCTGAACAGCTACTCAAATGGCTACCCGGACCCGGAGAAGTTAGCATGTCTTGGGGCTAGGATATTATATTATTGCTAACTTCCCCTGTTATTGTAATGGTGAGAGGTTAGCATGTCTTGGGGCTATGGTGTGCATCTGTACCTTTCTCACTCATTATTCACAATTCATTCAGGACTATACGTAGTCATGATAGTATCCACATTAATGTAGAAGTGTTTAGAAACATATTATATTCTTATTTACAATAGAAGTGACTCCAAAATGACATAATACATTATTTATCATTCATTTCTACTGGGCACAAAATAATCTGAAACACAACTAAAACGATAAGAAAATGCATCCAACAAGTTTGTAGAGTCACATGCTTGATGTAATCATTGTGTGCTAGGAATATGGGACCAAATACTAAACTTTTGACTACTTTAATACACAAGTGAATTTGTTCCAACACTTTTGGCCCCCTAAAATTGGGGGACTATGTACATGTACTATGTAGTGGTATTGTACTATGTACAAAGTGCTGTCATTTAAATAATCATTGTATCACTTCAAATCCAAAGTCTTGGAGTACAGAGCCAAAACAGCTAAACATTTGTCACTGTCACAATACTTTGAGCTCGCTGTAGGTGTCGAAATTCAATTCGAAATGCAAATTGAATTGACATTTTGGTCATTTAGCAGACACTCTGATCCAGAGTGATTTACAGTCGGTGGTGATATTGATTTATCATTATCCAATTGAAATTGAATTCCGACAGCTACAGTATATCTTCCATAGACAGTATAGAGACATGGTCATTTGGAAGCGTTTGTGAATATGGAATATAAAACCTTCAGAGCCTGGGGGTGCCGTCATTTAACATTCTTTCATAATAATTAGAATACACCATTACATAAATAATATGTAGTGTATATTATTTTACAACCCCCCCCCCCCCCCCCCCCCCCCCGCAATACAGCCATGATTAAATCAAGTTCACTTTATACAGGCATTACCATAAAGGCAGTTAGCTACAGTGAGACACCACTACGCTGGTCCATGTCAAAGCAGCGTAACAATCCATTGAGATGGACCTTGTTCTCCGGGTGAACCTCCTTGATTCCTCATGTTCTCTCTCCTTTCCCCCTTTTTCAGAATGCATTCCAAACCTTTCTTCACCAATGTATTTCTAAAAGGAGATGAGGAAATGAACACACTGGATCAAGGAAAGACAAAATGAGATCCTCCACCTGTGTTCTTGGGAGGGGCGGTTGAGGGAGGGGTCACCTGGGAGCTGTGTGGGAGAGGGGCGGGCCCTGGCAGGCTAAACGTGTCCCCACTGGACGAGTGTCCGGACGGGGCCTTCCCACACACCAGAGACGGCTCCGCCTCTTCGATCTCCATGTAGCATGTAGAGCGCCGCTGCTTTCTCAGTCCCCCTCCTCATGCCTGGGGAAAAGGTGGAGGGGAGAAAACAAAGTTCATGAAGAGATACGGGGTTGATGACAATGATACAGTATATTAAACAAGATGTGTGTCTGTGTGTGTGTGTGTTAGCATCCGTGTGTGTGTGTGTTAGCATCCGTGTGTGTGTGTGTTAGCATCCGTGTGTGTGTGTGTTAGCATCCGTGTGTGTGTGTGTACACTCACCTGAGCACAGCTAGGTTCTTCAGCGTCTCTCTGACCCGTGGGTGATGGTGTTCCAGTCTGTCCTCCCTGTGCTCCCAGTCTGTCCTCCCTGTGCTCCCAGTCTGTCCTCCCTGTGCTCTCAGTCTGTCCTCCCTGTGCTCCCAGTCTGTCCTCCCTGTGCTCCCAGTCTGTCCTCCCTGTGCTCCCAGTCTGTCCTCCCTGTGCTCTCAGTCTGTCCTCCCTGTGCTCCCAGTCTGTCCTCCCTGTGCTCCCAGTCTGTCCTCCCTGTGCTCCCAGTCTGTCCTCCCTGTGCTCCCAGTCTGTCCTCCCTGTGCTATCAGTCTGTCCTCCCTGTGCTCCCAGTCTGTCCTCCCTGTGCTCCCAGTCTGTCCTCCCTGTGCTCCCAGTCTGTCCTCCCTGTGCTCTCAGTCTGTCCTCACTGTGCTTCTTCTGTCAGACACACAATAACACAGTCAGACCAATGTCCAGACACAATCTGTTAGCAGAATCTGAATTTCCATTAGAAATCTTATTAAGATGAAATCAATTCAAATCGAACCATACACAGCTGTATGCTTTCCAGCAGATCCATCTTTCCCTAGTATCCATCAGACCTGGGGTTCAACCATATTTCCCTAGTATACATGCATCAGACCTGGGGTTCAAATATGTGAACAATCATTTCAAACACTTTATCTGTGCCTGTTTGAGCTTGCCTGGTTTAATAAACCAATATAAAAGTCACAAAAATGCAAACCCCGCACATGTGGCACTCCAGGCAGACTCAAGCAAACGCTCATGTATTTGAACCCGGGTCTGGTATGCAGTGCTGTTAGCACCCGGGTCTGGTGTGCAGTGCTGTTAGCACCCGGGTCTGGTATGCAGTGCTGTTAGCACCCGGGTCTGGTATGCAGTGCTGTTAGCACCCGGGTCTGGTATGCAGTGCTGTTAGCACCCGGGTCTGGTATGCAGTGCTGTTAGCACCCGGGTCTGGTATGCAGTGCTGTTAGCACCCGGGTCTGGTATGCAGTGCTGTTAGCACCCGGGTCTGGTATGCAGTGCTGTTAGCACCCGGGTCTGGTATGCAGTGTTGTTAGCACCCGGGTCTGGTATGCAGTGCTGTTAGCACCTGGGTCTGGTATGCAGTGCTGTTAGCACCCGGGTCTGGTATGCAGTGCTGTTAGCACCCGGGTCTGGTATGCAGTGTTTGTCCTCTCACCAGCTGGCAGTAGAGTACAATCAGGTTGACCAATGCTGTGGCTACACTGGGGTGTTTAGGTCCAAAACTCTTCTCCCTGATGTCTAGAGCCAGATCCCCCTGGACAACACATCTCCTCTGTCAGTTCCCCCTGGACAACACATCTCCTCTGTCAAATCCCCCTGGACAACACATCTCCTCTGTCAGATCCCCCTGGACAACACATCTCCTCTGTCAGTTCCCCCTGGACAACACATCTCCTCTGTCAAATCCCCCTGGACAACACATCTCCTCTGTCAGCTCCCCCTGGACAACACATCTCCTCTGTCAGATCCCCCTGGACAACACATCTCCTCTGTCAGATCCCCCTGGAAAAACAGTTAGCCTACAGACCTTTGCTTTACAAATCAGGATTACACACAAGCTACAAGCTAATGGAATTTGAGGTAAGTGAGGAACAAGAATGCAAGGTCTGTAGGCTAACTGTCAAAGAGCAATGCACATAAAGTTAGCAGACGTGGGACAGTTGCACAGACTCATATTAAGCCTACATCTGGAGAGGACTAACATCTATTTCAAAGGCCATGTTGCATGTTTAATTTGACAATACAAATCAAATATACAGATGGCAATATCCCCGGGCTGCTAAAGAAAAAAAAAGTTCTGAACACTTTTCGTCAAACTACTTCGTTCCCCTTCCTGTTTATTGACGCACTGGTGACTGAAAAAGTTGGCAAGAATAATGCCCCTCTTGATTTCACTGCTGAGTTGTTTTTTGTATAATTTGGCTGAATAGGCTTGTGCACATTTACATGAGTGTTTCATTAGTTACCTATACTGAACAAAATATAAACACAACATGTAAAGTGTTGGTCCCATGTTTCATGAGCTCAAATAAAAGATCCCAGACTTTATCCATACGCACAAAAAAGCTTATTTCTCTCAAATTTGGCGCGCAAATTTGTTTACATCCCTGTTAGTGAGCATTTCTACTTTGACAAGATAATCCATCCACCTGACAGGTGTGGCATATCAAGAAGCTGATTAAACAGCATTATCATTACACAGGTGCACCTTGTGCTAGGGACAATAAAAGGCCACTCTAAAATGTGCAGTTTTGTCACACAACACAATGCCACAGATTGGCATGCTGACTGCAGGAATATCCACCAGAGCTGTTGCAAGATAATTTAATGTTAATTTCTCTACCATAAGCTGCTTTCAACGTCGTTTTAGAGAATTTGGCAGTATGATCAATCGGCCTCACAACCCCAGACCACGTGTATCCACGCCAGCCCAGGACCTCCACATCCGGTTTCTTCACCTGCGGGATCGTCTGAGATCAACCACCCGGACAGCTGATGAAACTGTGGGTTTGCACAACCGAATAATTTCTGCACAAACTGTCAGAAACCGTGTCAAGGAAGCTCATCTGCTTGCTCGTTGGAGCACTGTGTGGTGTTCACTGTGTTTGATTCATCATGGGCTGCAGCATTGTGTAGTGTTCACTGTGTTTGTTGGGTCTGTTCTGTTAATGTGTGTAAAATCAATAATTTTTTTAAGGAGTGGTTTACTATTTCTGTAAATCTCTATTTCTGATGTAAATTGCATGTTATAGGAGGGTCCAGACACTTTTTTGGTGATTTCACTTTTTTGTTTTTACTTACTGCAACCAGTGATTAACTTCCTCGTTGCTTGTTCTGGTTGCTACGGAAAAACACGAACAAATGCTCCAAAAACACTCAAATAGTTCCTTTTCAGAAACGACAAAGCTCTCAGTACAGTGATGCAGGTCTTTGGACGTTGTACACATCTCGTGTCATTCGGAACTTTATCTGCTACTTCATATTCCATTTTGTTGCGACTGACGATCCCTGTGTATAGCTCTGCATTGATCTGATTGGTTGATGGTAGATGGGGGCGATACGTCATGTATAAACAAACTCGCTTCCTTGACAACTTCCTTCACAATAGTTCTGCTCCACTAAGCAGAAAGTATGAAACCCCTGAGGTCTGCAGAGGCTGCATCGCTGTACGGCCACTTCAGACGTCGGATGGACCAAGCCTTTAAGACAGACAACCCAGCTCATAAAGTAGCTAAATAAACTAAATTTGCAGCAGGCACAACACAACTACTAGACAGCAGGGATCTTAATCCAGGAGGTGATTGTCTCTGTTGCTGTTACCAAGAAGCTTGATCTTGCAAGCTAACGTTAGCCACTTTGCTAACATTAGCAAGTTAGCAAAACCCAGCTGGAGAGAATTTATTTGGCACATTAGATAGTTAATTTAATAGTTATAAGATATATAAGCTGGCAAACAGTAGTAGTGTAACTTGATCTAAGTGACTGGACATCACTAAGCTCCCATTTAGCTCATTGTGACTGGACCTCACTAAGCTCCCATTTAGCTCTAAGTGACTGGACCTCACTAAGCTCCCATTTAGCTCTAAGTGACTGGACATCACTAAGCTCCCATTTAGCTCTAAGTGACTGGACATCACTAAGCTCCCATTTAGCTCTAAGTGACTGGACCTCACTAAGCTCCCATTTAGCTCTAAGTGACTGGACCTCACTAAGCTCCCATTTAGCTCTAAGTGACTGGACCTCACTAAGCTCCCATTTAGCTCTAAGTGACTGGACATCACTAAGCTCCCATTTAGCTCTAAGTGACTGGACATCACTAAGCTCCCATGTAGCTCTAAGTGACTGACCTCACTAAGCTCCCATTTAGCTCTAAGTGACTGGACATCACTAAGCTCCCATTTAGCTCTAAGTGACTGGACATCACTAAGCTCCCATTTAGCTCTAAGTGACTGGACATCACTAAGCTCCCATTTAGCTCTAAGTGACTGGACATCACTAAGCTCCCATTTAGCTCTAAGTGACTGGACATCACTAAGCTCCCATTTAGCTCTAAGTGACTGGACCTCACTAAGCTCCCATTTAGCTCATTGTGACTGGACCTCACTAAGCTCCCATTTAGCTCATTGTGACTGGACCTCACTAAGCTCCCATTTAGCTCTAAGTGACTGGACCTCACTAAGCTCCCATTTAGCTCATTGTGACTGGACATCACTAAGCTCCCATTTAGCTCTAAGTGACTGGACATCACTAAGCTCCCATTTAGCTCTAAGTGACTGGACATCACTAAGCTCCCATTTAGCTCTAAGTGACTGGACATCACTAAGCTCCCATTTAGCTCTAAGTGACTGGACCTCACTAAGCTCCCATTTAGCTCTAAGTGACTGGACCTCACTAAGCTCCCATTTAGCTCTAAGTGACTGGCTCAAACTGCTGTTTTGGGAAACTAGTACCGGTAAGCTTCATGATGAAAAATAATCTGACGGGCGAAACGGTGAACGCGATCTGCTTTATCTATTACATACTGCACAAGTTGACTGCAGGTATTTATTTAAAAAGGTACTAATATTAAAATATATATGCCCCCCAAAAATGGTATTGATGACTGGAAAACATACTGATGGTATTTCGAAATACCCCGGGATACGGTACACTGTATATGGTATACTGTATATGGTATATTGTATATGGTACACTGTATATGGTATACTGTATATGGTATACTGTATATGGTATACTGTCCAACCCTACTCTGAAGCAGGTTCTCATTAAGGACTTGCCTGTATTTGGCTCTATTCATTGTTCCCTCTCTCCTTACCAGTCTCCCAGTCCCTGCCGCTGAAAAGCATCCCCATAGCATGATGCTGCCACCACCATGCTTCACGGTAGGGATAGGAGTTAGATGGGTGATGAGCTGTGCCTGGTTCTCCAGAAATGGCGCTTTGCATTCAGGCCAAGGAGTTATATTTGTCTCATCAGACCACATAATCTTTTGCCTTATGATCTCGGAGTCTTTCACCTGCCTTTTTACAAACTCCAGGCGTGCTGTCATGTGCCTTTTTCTCAGGAGTGGCTTCCGTCTGGACACTCTCCCATAAAGCCCAGATTGGTGAAGTGCTGTAGAGACTGTTGTCCTTCTGGCAGGTTCTCCCATCTCAGCCAAGAAATTCTGTAGTTCTGTCAGAGTGGTCATTGGGTTCTTGGTCACCTCTCTGACCAAGGTCCTTCTTGCCCGGTTCCTCAGTTTGGTCGGAAGGCCAGCTCTAGGAAGAGTCTGCGTAGTTCCATTTTTTTACGATTTCCCAATGATGAAGGCTACTGTGCTCTTGGAAACTTTCAACACCCTAGACATTGTTTTATACCCTTCCCCAGATATATGCCTCATCACAATTCTATCTCTGAGATTTACGGACAGTTCCTTGGACTTCATGGTATAGTTTCTGCTCTGACATGACCTGTCAACTGTGGGACCTTACATAGACAGGTGTGTTTCTTTCTAAATCATATCCAAGTTGTAGTGACATCTCAAGGATGATCAAAGGAAATTGGATGTGCCTGATCTCAATTTGGAGTGTCATAGCAAAGGGGTGTGAATACTTACACTACCGGTCAAAGGTTTGGACACACCTACTCATTCAAGGGTTTTTCTTTATTTTTACATTGTAGAATAATAGTGAAGACATCAAAACTATAAAATAACACATATGGAATAATGTAGTAACCAAAAAAAGTGTTAAACAAATAAACACCTATTTTACATTTGAGATTCTTCAAATAGCCACCATTTGCCTTGATGACAGCTTTGCACACTCTTGGCATTTTCTCAACCAGCTTGATGAGGTAGTCACCTGGAATGCACTTCAATTAACAGGTGTGCCTTCTTAAAACTTAATTTGTGGAATTTCTTTCCTTCTTAATACATTTGAGCCAATCAGTTGTGTTGTGACAAGATGGGGGGGGGGGGGGGGGGTATACAGAAGATAGCCCTATTTGGTTAAAGACCAAGTCCATATTATGGCAAGAACAGATCAAATAAGCAAAGACAAACGACAGTCCATCATTACTTTAAAGACATGAAGGTCAGTCAATACAGAACAGGACGTGTTCTATACACATACAGTGGGGAGAACAAGTATTTGATACACTGCCGATTTTGCAGGTTTTCCTACTTACAAAGCATGTAGAGGTCTGTCATTTTTATCATAGGTACACTTCAACTGTGAGAGACGGAATCTAAAACAAAAATCCAGAAAATCACATTGTATGATTTTTAAGTAATTAATTTGCATTTTATTGCATGACATAAGTATTTGATACATCACAAAAGCAGAACTTAATATTTGGTACAGAAACCTTTGTTTGCAATTACAGAGATCATACGTTTCCTGTAGGTCTTGACCAGGTTTGCACACACTGCAGCAGGGATTTTGGCCCACTCCTCCATACAGACCTTCTCCAGATCCTTCAGGTTTCGGGGATGTCGCTGGGCAATACGGACTTTCAGCTCCCTCCAAAGATTTTCTATTGGGTTCAGGTCTGGAGACTGGCTAGGCCACTCCAGGACCTTGAGAAGCTTCTTACAGAGCCACTCCTTAGTTGCCCTGGCTGTGTGTTTCGGGTCGTTGTCATGCTGGAAGACCCAGCCACGACCCATCTTCAATGCTCTTACTGAGGGAAGGAGGTTGTTGGCCAATATCTCGCGATACAAGGCCCCATCCATCCTCCCCTCAATACGGTGCAGTCGTCCTGTCCCCTTTGCAGAAAAGCATACCCAAAGAATTATGTTTCCAACTCCATGCTTCACGGTTGGGATGGTGTTCTTGGGGTTGTACTCATCCTTCTTCTTCCTCCAAACACGGCGAGTGGAGTTTAGACCAAAAAGCTCTATTTTTGTCTCATCAGACCACATGACCTTCTCCCATTCCTCCTCTGGATCATCCAGATGGTCATTGGCAAACTTCAGACGGGCCTGGACATGCGCTGGCTTGAGCAGGGGGACCTTGCGTGTGCTGCAGGATTTTAATCCATGACGGCGTAGTGTGTTACTAATGGTTTTCTTTGAGACTGTGGTCCCAGCTCTCTTCAGGTCATTGACCAGGTCCTGCCGTGTAGTTCTGGGCTGATCCCTCACCTTCCTCATGATCATTGATGCCCCACGAGGTGAGATCTTGCATGGAGCCCCAGACCGAGGGTGATTGACCATCATCTTGAACTTCTTCCATTTTCTAATTATTGCGCCAACAGTTGTTGCCTTCTCACCAAGCTGCTTGCCTATTTTTCTGTAGCCCATCCAAGCCTTGTGCAGGTCTACAATTTTATCCCTGATGTCCTTACACAGCTCTCTGGTCTTGGCCATTGTGGAGAGGTTGGAGTCTGTTTGATTGAGTGTGTGGACAGGTGTCTTTTATACAGGTAATGAGTTCAAACAGGTGCTGTTAATACAGGTAATAAGTGGAGAACAGGAGGGCTTCTTTAAGAAAAACTAACAGGTCTGTGAGAGCCGGAATTCTTACTGGTTGGTAGGTGATCAAATACTTATGTCATGCAATAAAATGCAAATTAATTACTTAAAACTCATACAATGTGATTTTCTGGATTTTTGTTTGTTTTAGATTCCGTCTCTCACAGTTGAAGTGTACCTATGATAAAAATTACAGACCTCTACATGCTTTGTAAGTAGGAAAACCTGCAAAATCGGCAGTGTATCAAATACTTGTTCTCCCCACTGTATCTACAGAGAGTCAGGAGATCCACAGTTATATATTTGAGTAAAGGCCTTGGCTCCTATTAGGATCATTGGCCGTTGACGAATGTCCTCCATCTCATCTCACTGACCACCAAGATCACTCCAGGTCTGTTTCTTCTCCTCTTGGGGGGTCCATTTCAGGGAGCGGTGAGTCATCTTGGTGGTCAGTTTCTGAAGGGTGTGGTCCATTTCAGGGAGCGGTGAGTCATCTTGGTGGTCAGTTTCTGAAGGGTGTGGTCCATTTCAGGGACCGGTGAGTCATCTTGGTGGTCAGTTTCTGAAGGGTGTGGTCCATTTCAGGGACCGGTGAGTCATCTTGGTGGTCAGTTTCTGAAGGGTGTGGTCCATTTCAGGGAGCGGTGAGTCATCTTGGTGGTCAGTTTCTGAAGGGTGTGGTCCATTTCAGGGAGCGGTGAGTCATCTTGGTGGTCAGTTTCTGAAGGGTGTGGTCCATTTCAGGGACCGGTGAGTCATCTTGGTGGTCAGTTTCTGAAGGGTGTGGTCCATTTCAGGGACCGGTGAGTCATCTTGGTGGTCAGTTTCTGAAGGGTGTGGTCCATTTCAGGGACCGGTGAGTCATCTTGGTGGTCAGTCTTACTTATCTTCTGATGGGTTCCTGTCCTGATGTAGGGGTTAAAGGTGTCTGATGGGTTCCTGTCCTGATGTAGGGGTTAAAGGTGTCTGATGGGTTCCTGTCCTGATGTAGGGGTTAAAGGTGTCTGATGGGTTCCTGTCCTGATGTACGGGTTAAAGGTGTCTGATGGGTTCCTGTCCTGATGTAGGGGTTAAAGGTGTCTGATGGGTTCCTGTCCTGATGTAGGGGTTAAAGGTGTCTGATGGGTTCCTGTCCTGATGTACGGGTTAAAGGTGTCTGATGGGTTCCTGTCCTGATGTACGGGTTAAAGGTGTCTGATGGGTTCCTGTCCTGATGTAGGGGTTAAAGGTGTCTGATGGGTTCCTGTCCTGATGTAGGGGTTAAAGGTGTCTGATGGGTTCCTGTCCTGATGTACGGGTTAAAGGTGTCTGATGGGTTCCTGTCCTGATGTAGGGGTTAAAGGTGTCTGATGGGTTCCTGTCCTGATGTAGGGGTTAAAGGTGTCTGATGGGTTCCTGTCCTGATGTAGGGGTTAAAGGTGTCTGATGGGTTCCTGTCCTGATGTACGGGTTAAAGGTGTCTGATGGGTTCCTGTCCTGATGTACGGGTTAAAGGTGTCTGATGGGTTCCTGTCCTGATGTAGGGGTTAAAGGTGTCTGATGGGTTCCTGTCCTGATGTAGGGGTTAAAGGTGTCTGATGGGTTCCTGTCCTGATGTACGGGTTAAAGGTGTCTGATGGGTTCCTGTCCTGATGTAGGGGTTAAAGGTGTCTGATGGGTTCCTGTCCTGATGTAGGGGTTAAAGGTGTCTGATGGGTTCCTGTCCTGATGTAGGGGTTAAAGGTGTCTGATGGGTTCCTGTCCTGATGTACGGGTTAAAGGTGTCTGATGGGTTCCTGTCCTGATGTACGGGTTAAAGGTGTCTGATGGGTTCCTGTCCTGATGTAGGGGTTAAAGGTGTCTGATGGGTTCCTGTCCTGATGTAGGGGTTAAAGGTGTCTGATGGGTTCCTGTCCTGATGTACGGGTTAAAGGTGTCTGATGGGTTCCTGTCCTGATGTAGGGGTTAAAGGTGTCTGATGGGTTCCTGTTCTGATGTAGGGGTTAAAGGTGTCTGATGGGTTCCTGTCCTGATGTAGGGGTTAAAGGTGTCTGATGGGTTCCTGTCCTGATGTAGGCGTTAAAGGTGTCTGATGGGTTCCTGTCCTGATGTAGGGGTTAAAGGTGTTTGATGGGTTCCTGTCCTGATGTACGGGTTAAAGGTGTCTGATGGGTTCCTGTCCTGATGTACGGGTTAAAGGTGTCTGATGGGTTCCTGTCCTGATGTAGGCGTTAAAGGTGTCTGATGGGTTCCTGTCCTGATGTACGGGTTAAAGGTGTCTGATGGGTTCCTGTCCTGATGTAGGGGTTAAAGGTGTCTGATGGGTTCCTGTCCTGATGTAGGCGTTAAAGGTGTCTGATGGGTTCCTGTCCTGATGTAGGGGTTAAAGGTGTCTGATGGGTTCCTGTCCTGATGTAGGGGTTAAAGGTGTCTGATGGGTTCCTGTCCTGATGTAGGGGTTAAAGGTGTTTGATGGGTTCCTGTCCTGATGTAGGGGTTAAAGGTGTTTGATGGGTTCCTGTCCTGATGTAGGGGTTAAAGGTGTCTGATGGGTTCCTGTCCTGATGTAGGGGTTAAAGGTGTCTGATGGGTTCCTGTCCTGATGTAGGGGTTAAAGGTGTTTGATGGGTTCCTGTCCTGATGTAGGGGTTAAAGGTGTTTGATGGGTTCCTGTCCTGATGTACGGGTTAAAGGTATCTGATGGGTTCCTGTCCTGATGTAGGGGTTAAAGGTGTCTGATGGGTTCCTGTCCTGATGTAGGGGTTAAAGGTGTCTGATGGGTTCCTGTCCTGATGTAGGGGTTAAAGGTATCTGATGGGTTCCTGTCCTGATGTAGGGGTTAAAGGTGTCTGATGGGTTCCTGTCCTGATGTAGGGGTTAAAGGTGTCTGATGGGTTCCTGTCCTGATGTAGGGGTTAAAGGTGTTTGATGGGTTCCTGTCCTGATGTAGGGGTTAAAGGTGTCTGATGGGTTCCTGTCCTGATGTAGGCGTTAAAGGTGTCTGATGGGTTCCTGTCCTGATGTAGGGGTTAAAGGTGTCTGATGGGTTCCTGTCCTGATGTAGGCGTTAAAGGTGGCTAAACGCTGACGCTGCCAGGCCAGATGACAGCCAGGGTGTAACACAGATGCTAATGGTAAATTCTCTACATTAACAGAATGACGCGGACGCTCAGATTTTTCACTTTAAAATGTATGTCAAACAAAAACCAATGATTGCAAACTTGAACAAACCATACAACTGTGTGCACAAGGATTACTTTTAGAAATGTCCACAGAAAATGTCACAAAAACACATTTAATTGAAGGAAAGTACAGATGCAAAGTTTGGTAACAGAATGCCAGGTTGTGCTGTTGGTGCTGTCATTCTGTTACCATGCTAATTGGTCAGGACACAGTGAGGAAACAGAAGAAACTTCCACTGGAGACGGTAGTCATTAAGGCACTTTAATGGTAACGAGCATCATCACCACCTGAGACAGACAGAGACAGACAGCTGTCACTCAGACATCACATAACCCTCCATACCCTAACCCCAACCCCCAGTTACAGACCCTCTCCTTTCCCTAACCCCAACCCTCAGTTACAGACCCTCTCCTTTCTCTAACCCCAACCCTCAGTTACAGACCCTCTCCTTTCCCTAACCCCAACCCTCAGTTACAGACCCTCTCCTTTCTCTAACCCCAACCCTCAGTTACAGACCCTCTCCTTTCCCTAACCCCAACCCTCAGTTACAGACCCTCTCCTTTCTCTAACCCCAACCCTCAGTTACAGACCCTCTCCTTTCTCTAACCCCAACCCTCAGTTACAGACCCTCTCCTTTCCCTAACCCCAACCCTCTGTTACAGACCCTCTCCTTTCCCTAACCCCAACCCTCAGTTACAGACCCTCTCCTTTCCCTAACCCCAACCCTCAGTTACAGACCCTCTCCTTTCCCTAACCCCAACCCTCAGTTACAGACCCTCTCCTTTCTCTAACCCCAACCCTCAGTTACAGACCCTCTCCTTTCTCTAACCCAGTCGGTACTGATATTGAACACACTAGACAAATACAACACTGAAGAGCCATAGACCAATACAGTGCTTTAGATGCATATACCAGTACACTGTAGACCAATACCCCCTCCCCAACTATGTAGATAGAACATCCTTATCCCCCCTCCCCATCTATGTAGATAGAACATCCTTATCCCCCCATCTATGTAGATAGAACATCCTTATCCCCCCTCCCCATCTATGTAGATAGAACATCCTTATCCCCCCTCCCCATCTATGTAGATAGAACATCCTTATCCCCCCTCTATGTAGATACAACATCCTTATCCCCCCTCCCCATCTATGTAGATAGAACATCCTTATCCCCCCTCTATGTAGATACAACATCCTTATCCCCCCTCCCCATCTATGTAGATAGAACATCCTTATCCCCCCTCCCCATCTATGTAGATAGAACATCCTTATCCCCCCTCTATGTAGATACAACATCCTTATCCCCCCTCCCCATCTATGTAGATAGAACATCCTTATCCCCCCTCTATGTAGATAGAACATCCTTATCCCCCCTCCCCATCTATGTAGATAGAACATCCTTATCCCCCCTCCCCATCTATGTAGATAGAACATCCTTATCCCCCCTCTATGTAGATACAACATCCTTATCCCCCCTCCCCATCTATGTAGATAGAACATCCTTATCCCCCCTCTATGTAGATACAACATCCTTATCCCCCCTCCCCAACTATGTAAATAGAACATCCTTATCCCCCCTCCCCAACTATGTAAATAGAACATCCTTATCCCCTCTCCTCTCCTCTATGTAGATAGAACATCCTTATCCCCCCTCCCCATCTATGTCGATAGAACATCCTTATCCCCCCTCCCCTCCTCTATGTAAATAGAACATCCTTATCCCCTCTCCTCTATGTAAATATAACATCCTTATCCCCCTCCCCAACTATGTAGATAGAACATCCTTATCCCCCCTATATGTCGATAGAACATCCTTATCCCCCCTCCTCTCCGTAAATAGAACATCATTATCCCCCCTCTATGTCGATAGAACATCTTTATCCCCCTCCTCTCCTCTATGTAAATAGAACATCCTTATCCCCCCTCCTCTCCTCTATGTAAATAGAACATCATTATCCCCCTCTATGTCGATAGAACATCCTTATCCCCCTCCTCTCCTCTATGTAAATAGAACATCATTATCCCCCAACTATGTAGATACAACATCCTTATCCCCCCTTCCCCTCCTCTATGTGGGGTGGCGCAGCGGGGCGTGGCGTGGTGTGTCGTGGTGTGGCGTGGCGTGGTATGGCGTGGTGTGGGGTGGTGTGTCGTGGCGTGGTGTGGGGTGGCGTGGTGTGGCGTGGTGTGTCATGGCGTGGCGTGTCGTGGTGTGGTGTGGCGTGTCGTGTTGTGGTGTGGTGTGGCGTGTGACGTCTGAGGCACTTTGGAACTTCCAGGCTTCTTCTTCTTCTTCCTCCTCCTCCCAGCTCTAACTCAACAGGAAACTGTAAACACAACCAGTTATAGTTAGACAACCGGGAGTGAAAAATAAGTGTGTGTGTGTGTGTGTGTGTGTGTGTGTGTGTGTGTGTGTATTACCTGTAAGGGTATCCATGGTATTTAGCTCTAAAGATGGACAGCAGCCAACTGAAGAAGAGCATCACCAGACCGATCCCTGCTACACACATGACTACAGAGAGAGAGAGAGAGAGAGAGAGAGAGAGAGAGAGAGAGAGAGAGAGAGAGAGAGAGAGAGAGAGAGAGAGAGAGAGAGAGAGAGAGAGAGAGAGAGAGAGACAGAGACAGAGACAGAGACAGAGACAGAGACAGAGACAGAGAGAGAGAGAGAGAGAGAGAGAGAGAGAGAGAGAGAGAGAGAGAGACAGAGAGAGAGAGAGAGAGAGAGAGA